>NC_142618.1:37961737-38264767 GCF_059453375.1 Lepisosteus platostomus
AGTATCATTCATAATGCTTTCAAAAGTAGTTGACTTCATTCAAAGAATAATGTAATAATTGCTATAGAAGTAAATTCATATCCAGGTACTCTAGGCACACATTTAACCAAAAATCTTAAATATCACAATATATAATTAATCACATTTTAATAAATGTACTACCTTTTCTAAGCCTTCTTAAATTATGCACTCTTAGTTTATGAAAATTCAACCTATGTCTGAAATTCTGATGTCACAGGACCATAGAGCATAATCATATCCAAGTTGTGACTAAAAGCTGTGATTGAGAAAGCAACATATGATATTGCAAATGAGAAGAGGCCATTCAGCTCATCTTTCACATCTGGTAGTTTAGTAGGTAAGTGAATTTGAATCTAAATATCCATCCTGCTATTTCTTAAAAGAGCACAGAGTCTAGCCTTAAACAGCTGCTGGAAAACCTGGTCCAGATACCCAGAGCTCTCTGCCTAAAGAAGTGTTTCCTATTTTCCACCTTGACCTTGTGTCCGTGTTACACAACTGAGTATGAAATAATCTCTTGAGATGACTTTATTGATACCGCTTAAGAGTTTATAAGTTTAGATAAAATCTTATCTCACTCTACTTTGTTCTATACTTCTCTTAACCTGTTTGTATATGACAATCCCCTGAGATGAGGAGGCATTCTTGCTGCTCTTCTTTGAACTCTTTCTAAGTCTACAATATCCTTTTTGTAGTACAGTGTAACAGAATCCAAGGTTTGCTGTGGAATAGCAGGCAGCTGCTGCAGTGTAATATAATAGACACTAATTTCCCAAAGCATCAGGGGACAGTTGTGAACATGTTGATGGCTCTGGGACAGGAGGTTTTTTGCATGGAAAGCATAAAGTTTGCCGTGTATTTCATGCTCAAGCATATATCATTTCTTACACTCTCTAAAGTAATACCACAGTATTGTTACTGTCACCATCCTCTCCTCTAGGGGGCACTCCAACCTCCATATGTTAGTCCTTTGAATTATTACCTGCATTATTTCCTGGTGTGCCTTGTTTTAGTTTTCCTACTTAAATTTAACCCTTCCTGCCTTTGGAGCTCAGCTTTGGTACATGGTAGCTCGATGGCCCGCCTAGTACCAGGTCACCCCATGTCCGTGGCATGAGGGCATAGGCCTATTTATGCTCTCCGACCCACTGAGCCCGGGGCTTGGAAGGGGAGCCCCCTATTTCCTGAATTCTCATCTTGTCTTGTCTGTGTTCCTGTTCGTCTGTGTCTCCTGATTGATCTCCCAGCAATGGACTTATGGACTTCCCTTTGAACTTCCTTGGATATGTTTGCCTACGGATTTTCCCCACAAGTCTGCACGAACCTCCCTACTTCACTGTGAGCACCAATAAACCCCATGTGTCTTTCCTGAACCCTGTCTATGGTCCTTTTTCTGGAATCGCCACTTCGCATAGGGTCTAAAACATCACCCTCCACAGGAGACCGATTCGGCTTCCGTGACAAGTATGACTACAAAACCTGTCTTCTCAGAGCAGTGGGGATGTTTCTCAGAGCAGTTCCACTGGACATCCAATCCCTTGCAGATTTTCAAAAACATATGTAACCCTTTGATTGTTAAAATAACATAGTTGAATAATTAATCAATTAGTTCAATTAAGAAACTGAGTGCATTGACAAGATTGAACCAGACACCTCTGTTGATCTTGAGAACTATTCAGGGAGGAATCATTCAGAAGACCAGCTAGATCAGTGATTGCCAACTCCAGAATTACTGGAGGTGCTGGATCAAGTGTTGTTTCTCTTCCCAAGTTCTTAACAGAAGGGGGTGTTACTGCCTGGTTGGGGTTCTTATTAGATAATCTGCAATAAAATGATACTGCATACAGTATATCTGTGGTTTCCTGCAATACCACCCATTTCACAAAATTGTTTCAAAATGTAAAGGCTGAAAAACACTGAGAAAAGACAAGTGGGCCTTTTAAATTCACCCTTTTCAGAAGGAAAGGTGTCACACTTTCTGTTGTAAAAGTAAACTACAGTATATATTTACACAAATTTACATTTGTTCAGTAATATTAGTTTCCATCTTTTATGTGCAGAAGCATGATGTCACAATCCAATAAACATTTTCAATCTTTTCATGGCTTAAACTGTTTTCTGCAGCATTAATAATAACATTTTTTCATTGAAAAAGGAATAGATTCGCAATTACTTTGAAATTAATACATTAGTTGTTTAATAAATTACAATTTTAATTTTTCAGTTAATGAATAATTAAAAGCATTACTAAATGTATGCGGTAAATCCAGACCATTCAGAATAAACTATATTATGTATCCGTTTACAACACAAAAACAATGACATAGAGCAGTGCTGTTTTTTTAACAGTAAAATAACAGGTTGTTAATCATATCTTTCCACTTCCAGTAAAAAACGATAGAGCTTTATCATATTTAGAAAAAAACACTCAAGACTAATCCCTGCTAAAGAGGAAATATATATTTATAGCTTGAGTGGACAAAATTATTACAAATCACTTCATCCTGAGCCAAAAATTCAAAGACATTACAACCAATTACTGACCCAAATAGCTGGCTAATCTCTACTGTTTATTTTATTAAATCAATGATTATGTAACTCAGGCATTCAAACTGCATGTCTGATGCACAATAATCTGCCAAGTCAGAATCCTCTCTGCTCATTGCATTTCTATACTGACTGTAGTGCTATTCTTTTCTCTGTACTGATCATAAAAACTAAAATTGCAATACATTCACTGATTGATTTATGTCTCTTTAACCACAATAAAGCTGCTAAAAAAGCAATCTGCACTTCAAATGATATTACTGTATGTAACAAAGGAAAAAGTACACAATAGCTGTCCGTCCTCCACTAAGTAGAGAAACTAAATCATTAAAACCGCAGCGAGAACATATTTATGAGCTATCCCAAATGTACAGCGTGATGAGATGGTGCTCTCAAATGGCGTTGCACCAATTGCATTCAAAGTGTTGTGCTATTCTGGGTAAAGCTCAGTGGAATGTTTTAATAGTCTTCTGCAGAGATGAATAAAAGGGACAAAACAAACATTGCCCATGCTCGATCAATACTATTCTGGCAATCCAATGCCATACTATTCAGCTCACAGAGATTTTGTTGCAGAAACAGTATCTAAATATCTATCCCTTCCCCACCCCCTTCCTTTATTTTTTCCCCTCTTTGCCTGGGCAGCTGAGGTTCTTTGGTGTAAGTCATCTCCAGTCTTTACACTATTTCCAGTGCCTTTCATCAACAGCGTTGCTACCTATCTAGCCAAGTCGAAGTCGCGAAAAGTGACCATCAGCCAAGGGCTGTCACAGGAAAACACAAACACACTTTGATTTAACTAGGCTGCAGCCCATTACACACCATGGGCCAGATTTACTTGTGCTGTTGTTCGATGATTCATACTTTTCTGGTTAAGGGGGGCTAAATTAAACTATTGCTCATGGTAAAAAGAAGAAAACACTGGTGCATAAAGAGCCTGTAAGAATGTTCAATATTCTAAACATAAGGATCAAGTATAATTGATAACTACAAGACACAAAGGGCAGAGGTACAGTATGCAGTGGTAATAAGGACTGTGATCAGGAGGGTTGTGGGTTTAAATCTTAGCCCTGATGCTGTGGTTGTGCTATTGAACAGGTAGTTCACTTCATTCTTCAAAATACTTGACAACTTGTTCTCATTAGACTTGTCTGGTTAAATAAGAGACTAAACTGAAATTCAAGCTTATTTGGGGTTTAATTAAACACTGTCACCCTTTTTCAGAACTGTGAAGAACAAGCATTTTGAGGTAAAAAGATCCCCTGTGATTGGTAGCACAGCAGGGAAATCTGCACATAAAACCATCACTTTTAACGGGACTAGATGTGGCAAACAGACCACCCAGATGTTATGATGCTTTCTCAACCTAATTTTACTCCAAATGATGGCACGCCTACAGTAGCTCCCACTTTTACCCTATAGTAACATCTACATCACTCAGTCTAACCCGTTTGGCCAGTTCTTCCAATCACTATGGAAGAAAAATATGCCTTCCTTCTTACTAGCAGTAGGCACAGCCACAACCGAGGCTGTTAATCAGAATACGAAATAATTATTTTAACCTAAACTGTAAGTTTTAAAACTGTAAGATTTAATCAAAAGTTTTAAATCCCAATTTCTTCACAATGTTTCAAATGATCTCAACCTAAGATCTTGGTGTTTCACGGTCAAAGTATCAGTGACTATTTATAAGAAACGTGTGTCCACACATACTGTATAGCCAATTCCTTGAGATAATGCTGCTTGTGGAATGTTTCGTTGCAATCCTCTGCAGCTCCACCCTATTTTCAGGTACAAAATGTGTCTGAACTTTTACAGTTAGAAAAAGAGCAATTCTGTATTCTTTTCCAAAATCGTGAGAATGGGTTTTAAAACCTGATATTTTTGCTTACTATTCAAGAATAAAAATGAAGGAAGAAAGGAGACAGATGAAATGAAAGCAAAGGCATGGAAAATAAGAGGGAAAAGATGAAGAAGAGGTAGACATGGTAGAAACTGACAATTGTTTACACACTTGAAAAAGCCCATATGACAATTATTTTAAAAAGAAATAGAACAAAGCTATGTGAGAAGTCAGAAGGTCAGAGTTGAAAAGTCTGAAAGGCTGTGACTCTGATGAGGTACCTGAATGCACAATTTTTTGAAAAAACAATTCCAGAACCTGAATACATTGTGCATTTCCTGAGGACAAACACAAGCAGTGTTTCCATGGTGACTGAAAGTCCCTGGAGCTTTTGGATGAAGATCAGCTTTAGATAGAGGGTGTACTGATTACCATTAATCAGCACCCACACAGATCAGCTTTATGCTGCATGATGCAATTACATCTGATTTCATACCATATATCTTCTGTATTCCCTGTAGGTCGTCATAAGGCAGTTTGAAGTTCTCAGTATCCATGTACTGGTAGAATGGGGCCATAATAGCAGTGGGATCATTGGAGTGTTCAAGGCCAAGAGCATGACCCAGCTCATGAACTGCCACCAGAAACAAGTCATTACCTACAGAAGAACAAACAAAAAAGAAAGCAGTCAGAATTATCAAAAATTCTATCTCAGCTATGACAGCTTGATCTGTACAGCCAAACAGTGCAGGCATTAGATTGGTTCAGTAATAACTATGCACTTGACGAATTACTGGAATTACACCAAGACTCATATTCTGTACATTTAGTGAATGTTTGTCTTGTGAACATTTGCCACAACAAATAAACATTCCAAATTTCAGATGTTTTCCATAAAAATGCCATGCATATACTTTGCTTTGCTACGGTTTTGTATGGCTTCATTAATTCTTTACCATGCCCCTTTCAGCTTTTAAAAGACATTCACCATGATTTCATTGAGTTTCACTCCACTTTGGTATTATCATGGACTTTCACAGAAAACAATTCAAATAAAGAAAGCCTTAGATGTAATGCACACAACTACAGCTGAGCAAGGCATACTCTGGGAAACACAAAGTCTTCCATGCATGTTTTTATAATCACAGGAATCTTAGCCAATATTTCTAAAGAGTCCTATAGCTTATAATTAAGTTTGCAAGCCCTTGATTTTAAATGTATTACTCTTTTGAACCAAATTAGGTTTGTTGCAAAAAAAGCTCCATGTGCACATTGGGTCATGATCTGGGCTAAGATTGAGAGTGGCTGACCACAGAAATCAGGCAGAGCTTCATAAAGCCACATCATCAGTTACTGCAGTTTATTTCAGTCTTTGCTCTGTTGTATAAAACTTATACAGAGCACATAAAACCGAACAAAGGAACAATAAATTGTTGTCACTCTTATGATTATTCAGTCAAATAGGGGAAGTCCATTGGTAAACTCCTCTCTTAGTGCTGATGATTTTCTCAAAACTTGCAGCTATAAAAAAGCACAACATAAGAACATAAGAAATATCAATCCTGATGTCACAGCACTATTGAGCACAAATAAAGCCAAGACTAAAAACTGCAAACATCTCTGCAAGTGTGTTTGAAATAGGAACACAAGTCAGGGTGCAAAACGGAGAAGACTACAGTATATGACCACTCAAGATAGTTTGGTTTTAAGCACTGCAAAGACCTCACTCTAAAGAAGTGTTGATGTTATCAGCTTCTACAATATGGCTGAGTACTGTAGATTGTTCCAGATTCCAGATTCCTTGGTGTAAAGGACCTTCCCCTGTTCCCACTTTTAAGTGTCCCAGATTTCCAACTTGCCCTAAAGTTCATGTTTCACTCTTGATTTTGTTGACGTCCATTGGATTGACTTTATCAGGGACCTTGAGGATTTTTAATACTTGCATAAGGTCTCTTCAAAGTCCAGAAATATGAAGTCCTTTAAGCATGTCAGAGTAGGACTTTCTTTGTAATATTAGAATGTAAGTAGTTCAAGTGGGTAGCTGCGTCAGCATGTGTAGGCTGCAAAGGAACAAGTAAATGTTCCATGCTGAACAGAGAAGAACAGAGAAGAAAGAAAACACAACTTTTCGCCCATGGAGCTCACACCTGAAGAAGGCTCCACGGCCGAAAAGTTGTGTTTTCTTTTTTCTCTTTTCAACATGGAATAAACCTATTACTTGTTCCTTAGAATGTAAGTGGTTGAGCTGTGGACTGATTCCAGAACATCAATATCTTTTTTGTATTGTGTCGAAAACGAACCAGCGCATTCCACAATTTTAATATAGGATTTAAATTGTACACTTTAAACTATATATACTGTATACCATTACATTCTGTATATCTTTATATTGTTTCGCTACATTGTTTAAATGTAGAAGTGATGAGAAATACAAAATACTGCGCAAAACTGAGGTCGGAACAGTAATGAGAACATAACAGTAGTATAGCCATATTGTTACCAAAAGATATCTTAAAAACATTATGAATTAAGAGATGAGTTAAATTACTGCAATTTTAACTTCTGGAAAAGATGTGTTCTAGGATGAAATCCTAGTGTTTCACCATTACATTCATAGATAGGTGTTCCAAAATATTCTCCACCTGCAAAGCAATACAGTACAAGACTCATATTTTATTTTTAAAAAAAATAGATTTACAGGTAAAGATTAAAAAACCTTAGAAGCAATTAGTCCAAAAGAGATTGCTGAATCAAAATATTAAACAATAACATTAACATACATATATCAACAATATTAGCATAAGTTCTGCATGTTTTCATGTCTAATACCTAAGGCTTAATTACTGAGGAAAATCAAAATAAAAAGTTACTGAATTAGCTGTTTTACAATTAATAAACCGGAAGAGAAAGGTTCAAAATGAGCTACAAATGAGTGCTACTGTACATTCTCAAAGCTATTGCATTTGCAAAGCATTCCAAACTTTAGCAAAAAAGTTGACTGAGAGAGATCTCAAATTATTGATAACATCATTATTAAATAACATTGCCAAGGTGTTGCTTATTTATTAAAGCATAATGAAACTGAAAGTGCCCAATAGGCAGCAGCAATTAAGGTGCAGTTGAGAGGAATTAAGATTCTACCTGTGCTGTTGACATCTCTTGTAAGAAAAAAAAATCTAATTTGCTGATCACAGTCACATCATATTTAGATTTTTTCACCATCTTTTTCATGAACATTAGTTGCTATACATAAAACTTTAAAAGCCCCGCAAAGTACATTCTCAAGAGAGGAAAGGAAAAAAGTCAGGGTTGTAGAAGAAACCCAAAGGGTCTACCAGACTTTCACCTCTAAGTACTGTACTTGGGTTCCATTGGGTTCTAGTTCTGCAATTAATGGCATTATGCTCTCCTTCTGTAGGATGTTAAGCAAAAGAACCAGAAAAAAGCCTCACCAAACTTGGAATCCTCACAAAACAATTTTACACTTATGTTTTGACATCCAGAAAAGAATTCTGCCATGTGGCTAAACCAATCAGGCTGTGGACAAGTTGGAAACGTATTATTTTTCCAATACGGTGCTGGCAATATACAACACAATGAGCGGCAAAAAGCTATGAAACCAGAAATTCCCTTTTCATTTTGGTATTTCTTTTGTCCTTTGTAAACCTCTGCTGTCTTTCTTTGTTTCGATGTTCCTCCAACTGCTGTATGTTAAATTTTATTTTTGTTCTGCCTTATTTTCTCCCCTGTTATTAGAGTCTGCGAGCTGTCTGGGGTTTTGTTTGTTTTTCGTTAAATTGTCTGGGTCAAGAGATCATTAACTGATGGCTTGAAAAAACAGAGATTTGCTCACAGGGGACATGTCTCTGGGGATTTGATCTAAGAAGATCAGCCAGATATATATTTTCTGTGACCCAGTCTTGCAGAACATACAGTCCAAGAAATTATGATATTTACTATTATTAGTTTCCATGCATTATTTTTACAAAAATATTTACTCCAATGGCCTCAATGAGATTTTACAGTATATCATTTCCATACTGGGATTTAGTTGACCTTCTTTTCAATGTATCGCCCTGAATGAATCATTTATAGTCTGAAAAAATGAAGCCTTCACCCCGTAGTAGAAATGCAAGAACTGTATTTTCCTTTCACTAACAAAACAGTCAAGTTCATGGTTCAATTTAGAAGCGTAAATCCTGGTAGTTTTGAGTGCATTGCCACAGACAGGTAAGCTAAATGAAGGTTCCATTTCTTTCACTCAAAAGCATTCAAATACAGCTTTGTAAAATTTGTTCCTTTACTAGTTCACATTCAATATAGGATTCACAGCTGAAAGTGTTCTGTGAACATGGCACAGAGGCTCTAAACTATGTCCTATTAAACAACCACTAAATCCAAACCCAGTATCGAATGGACCCTTCAAGGGGCAAATACCTTGATGATAAAAGCTGAGTGAATAGCTGCTATAAATGCTGGGTTTGGCATCCGAATTTGGTCAGTGCTTTTATTTTAACCTGAGCTTTGGTTAGGTAATAAGTACATTGACAGTCACAATACAAAAGAGTAACAAAAGTATTTAAAATTTAAATATTACAGAAATGTAAAGATTAGACCACAAAACATACCAAAATGTTATTATGGATAATATGTCAGCAATTTATTTATGTTGCTCCTCAGTGAACTCTCACAGAACACTGAAAAGCCTCTATTGTTCCCTTCATAATTGCTTGTGTTCATGTGTTCAAAGTTTTTCTCCAGACTAAGTTTCTTAAACAGACTGAATGTCCTCCTTACACCCATTATATTTTTAGAAGGATGTTTATATTTCAAATTTGAATCTCATTGTGGTTTTTAAAAGCTTGTGGAATAGTGAATACTTCAAATGTTATTCTTTACTTTGCCTAATGGCAGGCAAAAAGATTTTAAATTAACATGGATAAAATAGCTCTAAAGCTTATAAGTTTGAGCAATCTAAAACTGAATAAAATTTCAAAAAGTCAGAAAACACAAATATAAATAATAAAGTAAACACAAAAGACTTTTGTTTGTCAGTAGGGTCATATTGTTTAAAGAGATAGTAGCTTGAGAAAGATCTTCTTAACTCCACCTCTGGAACCAAAGAAGTCAGAATGGGAAACATAAAAGTGCTGTTTTTGTCAGCTCTGGAAAATAGGCACAGTTGTTTGATTATAATTCTGTATCTGTGTCTTCTGAGCTGCATGTTATAAATCATAGTTTATGGACAATTATGTTTTTTCTTCACAAAGGTTTTCAGCATCACATACTGTACCTGTACACTTCAAGAGATAAAATGTGTTAATATCTAGAAATGATGGGACCTTTCTTGACAAGAATGTCTCGGCAAAACCAGAGTAACACCTTGTGGCTGGAATAAGATTTTGATACAATCATACGCGGAAGAAGAAACTAAGAAATACATACTGTATACAAGACTGAATATTCCTTTTCTGAGGAAACAGCTATTTTCCAAGAAGAGTTACTTCATCCATGTTCCTTGTTTGCTACAAAGGCTGTAATAACTATGAATTTAATCTAAACTGGTATTAGGAAGGTTATAGTGGACAAAGAAATATTTTTAGCCACAGTCACTCAATCTTTCTCTGCCCTTGACACACTATATAAAACAGATACTGAATGAGTTACAAACACTATTAAAAATAAATTTCTTCTGCTTCAACTGGACCTGTTTCAAAACAGGTAATTTCAAATGCACTGGGCTGTCTTCAGCTTGGTGCAACTACAATGATAATGATCAGGTTTAGACAGAAAATAAATAGCTGTGGTTAGGAGTTAAAAGGCAGTACGCTCTTATCAATGGATAAAATCCTCCTTCTGCCTATCAGACTCAAAGAGTTATAAATAGCCAACAAGGACATCTGAATCACTTCTGAGTTTGCTTTCAGTTAAGAGTGAGGCACATGGAAAATAAAACAGCTAGAAATGCTCTCTATTGAGCAAAAGGGCGACTTTTAACTTACACTATGGGTGTAGAAGGTGGTGAAACTGTTATAACTGACAAAAGTCTGTCCTTTCTCTTTGTCTGAGGCACACAGAAATTAGCCAGCTGACTGAGAGTGGAACATCCCTCATGAAAATACTAGACCTTGTTCAATTACTAAAGTCCTGAAAGAGAAATATATATACTGTAATTTTATATTAGAATTAAAAATGGAACAAAGACAAAATTAATCAAAAATGTATTGAACTGCCAAATGTTGAAATTAAAACCTGTAAAGATAAAATGTCTTGTGACATAAGAGCTCAATTTCTGCACAGTTACAGTCAATCTGTGCATGCTGGACCAGATAAAGGGTTAAGAAAATGTAATACAGAGTATAGGTAGAGGCACCCACATTTTTTTTTCTAGTACAGCTCTGGCAAACAGTAATAAATTAAGGAAAACTGGGATAAATAAATATGTCATAACAATATCACAAACTAATGCACAACATAACATAAAACACACAAGTTACTCTATTTTCAAACAACGTATTTTGGTGGCCTAAGTCCTGACCAACCCAAAAAACCTAGACTACTATCCTGTTTTAAAAATCCTATATATTGCCTAACAGGTCCACAAGAGAGATAAACCTGCATTCTAAATAAAACAGAATCCAACCCATCTCCCTTCCTACAAATCCGAATGCTCCAAAGAAAATGGGAATATACAGTAGTTGCTTATTAAAAATATATATTCACTAACCAGGAAAGAACGTTTTTAACCTGATGATTCTTTATAAAGGAAATCAGAGTTTTCTCAAATAAAATGGCCAGCTCTCTTAAACAAGATTCAAATATTTAACCAGAATCTGGTTAAATATAATGTTAAATAAGGGTCATCCAAACAAGGTCCTCTCACTTCTGCTCCTTTCCCTGTCTCTTGCTCTTCCTTCTCTCTTTTGTGTGTTCTGCCTCTCTCTCTGTTTCAGCTACTGGTCTTTTATCCTGTGATCATAGACTACGGATGACCCTTAATGATTTACCAAGAATTCAATTAACTAAAATAGACCAGAAAATTATTTTTGATTTATGTCTTTCAGACCCCCTACAGTTCGGCAACACCATTCCATTTTTTCTAGATCCGAGAAGCATTGAGACTTCCTAGTTGTAACAACACATATCATGGCTGCATCTTCATGAATACTCTCCAACACAAACACCAAACTACTGAGAGCAAATCCACACTAAACAGCAGTATGATTAATTGAAGTCACCCATCCATCTTCAAAAAATTCTATATTTTTACGGACCTTTTAATTCTTACAGGTATCATTCTTATGGAGCTGCAGCAATGCAAAACAGTTGTAAGAATTAGCTTTCAGGTGTATACAAGCACAATGACAAAAACGTTATTACAAAAAAGCCAGGTGATCATTGATCTGTGAATTACATTTCTACCTTCTAACAGCAATAGAAAAGAGGGTCTTTACTACCTCGGGACACACTGAGGCTCTCAGGTCTTGATTACTCCAGGCAAAGAAGCATTTTCTTGGACAGGCAAGGGAAGAGCAAATCCCAAAGGCAGCCTGGTTTAAGGACTTGAGCCAACTGGCTCTGCAAGACTGAGCACAACAGCCAGCACAGACTCTAGGGTACTTAATAAAACAGTGAGGCAGTGATCTGATCCTGCAGCTCCTTCAGCTCTTACACACTGCGCTCTCCTGTCTGGAATACAAAGGTCTATACTGCACCTAGAACCTGATCACGCTGTTGTTCAGTTTACCTCAAATGACTACTGTTCACTGTATTTCTTTTGAGTGTCTTTTTTGTTGTTCTAGTTTCTGCATTCACAACATATCACTGCTGGACATCCAATCTCAGGGTTCACTGCATCTGGCTACAACTACTTGGCCTCTGATAAACATCATCAAGAGATGGCTCAAAACTACTGAGACCCAGGATCACAAGGCATGATGGACATAACACATAACTCTTCCCCTAAGATGAGGCATGCCTTCTGTATTTTTAAATGTTATTTAAGGGAGTAATGTTTTTTCTGGCCTCTGTATTACTGTAAAGGAAAAAAAAAGAACTGCATACTGTATGTGTAATCCTTTGGAAGATGACAGCTTAGTCATCTCTTGAGAGTTTCTACAGTACATCATTCATATGAAAGTGATGTAGCTTCCAGGACCATAAAATATTCATCAAGATACTGAAAATACAACACATATTTTCATCATATTCTTTACATTAAGTACATCACATTACTACACACATGGAGAGTACTAGCATAACTCTGGGGCCATCAAGAATGACCACATCATGCAAACTTGTTCTTTCAAGTCGAAAAACTGTCTTGTTTTCAGAATCTGCCATTTTGTACTAAAACAAACAGAGCTCATGCAAAACTCCACTAGTGTTCCAGGCTTTAGTCAATGTGTGTTCCAAAGAACAGGGCAAGCTATAAGCCTAGGATCGGTAACCTTCTGCAAAGGAATTTTTGATGGCAAAATAAAAGTCTAATAAAACCACAAAGAAATTAAGTCTAAAAAATGATAAAAACTATGCTTGCCTGTTGTAATTCTCTACAATGTGCTACCTATAAAGATTCTTAGGCATAGAAAAAATGATTTACTTGGTTGTTACACAACATTATTTTTTGCAGTGCTATGATATATGTTATTGTTTTAACAGGAAAGCTTGTAGTCTGTGCCACAACCACACCTAAGTGTAAAGTCAAACATTTTGGACAAAACGGTGATTGCTAAGAATCAAAATTTAGATGTTCACTCATTTCAGCCCTTTTAAATAGATGAATATGGATATTGAACATAAAAGTCATGCTGTTTGTGCTCCGTGTTGTGAGAGCAGTATTTGCCACACGACAAACACTTCAAGGATGACATGACATGACAGGCATGACAATCACAGACAAGGCTGAGTCTTTGAAAATTACCTGTGTCTCCAAGATCAATAGAGAGACAAATAAGTGAAATGGCTGAAAACGTTAACAAACAACGGACATCGGCATTAAAAGATGTAAAAGCATTTAGTGTTGCGCTTGATGAGTGCGTGATATAAACGATGTAACACGATGTGACTCAGATGGAATTTGAGAAGAGCTGTGCTGCCTTAAACCCATGCATGTCACAATTACAGGGGAAGATACAGCTACAGTAAGTTTTATTAATCATTAAGAGGAAAGAGAAATAATATCAAGAAAATATTTTTTGCAAGGAATGTAGGTTATATTTTCATTGTATTATTCATTTGTAAAATCATCGTGTCAAGATTTTAAATTATGAAATTAATAATGTGTTGACTACAGTGGTGAGGATAGTGAATATTCCTGTTTCTAAATCTGCTTGAAGCTTAAGCAGTTTGCGAATGTGCTTCAGGAGATGGACTGTGCATACTTAAAGTGTCGAGATACAAGCCAGAGACTGGAGAACTCAGAGAGGGAGAGCAAAGTCAAGGACCACACTAAATGGTAAGATGCATTTTTATTTCTTCAATTTAGATATTACTATATTTTAGTGTTAAATATTTATGAATCAAAAAGTAAGTAGGGCTTAAAACTGCTTTTCACACGTTAAAAAAATATCAATGTCATGAAAATCCATAAAAACAGTGCTAACTCTTGGCAACCTTCTGAAAGGTTGCCGTCCCCTGTTATAAGCAATCAGTGTATAATCGCCTTCTATTCTGGCCTGCTTTCTTATCCAGAAGACTTTCTGAAGAGGAAAGACAAAATCCCAGCCCTAAATGCCATTTTTCTCAGAGCAGAAGTGAAGTATGAATACTCGTCTATGACATTTACAAAAAGACTCTACTGAAAAATATTCTAAATGAATCATTGTTCTGAGATGATCTGACTTTATTTGTAGAATACATGCTACCAGCACTGCTACCTTTCTACTTTTATAATTATTCTAACACTCTTACTGGAATAGCTACTACAACTAGCAGCATTAAGAAACTATTGACAATGAATTAAGTCACAGGATACTTCTGGTTCTGCAATATAACATGGGAACTGGACAGCTTAAACCCACAGCACATGCTGGTGCCAATTACACAGATGGCTGCGCAGCATGAGATCCACCTTAGGACCATAACCAGGATTCTTTGGTCAAGCGTCCTGAAAGACCTCACCAACTCCCCGTGCAGCTATACTTTTAAGCATGTCTGTTTATTCCATTCCTTCCATTTCAGAAACTTCTGCTGTCTAGTTCTGATTTCATCTGGGGCTTTTGATGAAGCAGAAAAGTAGTGCAGGAAGAGACAAAAACCCAGTGCTAGGATATCTGGGTTCCAATCTGGAAGCACTGTTAAATGTGACCTGTTCGTTTCTATGGACTCTACATCACTGTCAAAATGGTTATACATTAAAGCCCTGACCTACTTTTTTTTTATAAGCAAGTTTTGCTTAATAAACAAGGCTTGCCCCTGTCAGAGTGACCAGCAGTAAGACTAAGGCACATTGGGGATGGTACCTTCCACAGCACATTGGCAAGAAGAAAGATTAAACTGCATGGTAACTTAACTGAGCACTGAACCAAGAGCAGCCACCGGCTGGCAGTGCATGTGAAACCACAGTCATCTGGGAGGGCAGCACCTCACCCCCTCAGGCTGCTCTGACCTGTCCTGCCACAGAAGCGTTACAGCAGGGGCACAGGATAGGCTGTTACCAGCTACCTGATAGCAGGAATGGGAAAAGGGAAATTTAATAATAGTCAATTGACAAGTGCGAGGGAAAAGGCAAAGGAACTGAGCAGGAGAATGGCTTACAGAAAAGTGACAGTGAGTGACAGAGTTTAGAATGAACCTTGCATCTGGCTGTAGCTTTAGCCTTCAGATGTCTCCTCACTGTTACAGTTTTTCACAGCCTTCCTTATTGAAGATGGAGAAAAAACGTTACACAAATTGTATACTGTATAGTTTCGCAGATATTGTGTTTGAGAAAGGGCTATTGATCTTACTTAGGGCTGACTGTCAGAATTATTGGTTTCAAAAGTTTTAAAATGTTTTAGTATTGTTGTATTTTCTTTCCCAGTAGTTTTTCTGTTGGCACTATCTGACCTCTCACAAAGCTTGCAATACTGTGTTTCTCTCTCCTCCAGATCAGGCTGTCTGCTTTCAGCTGATACTACAGGGTTTAAATTCAGCCCAGGTTCCCTGTTCAGGTCCGCTGGAGCAGCAGTTGCTTAATTGCTCCATTCTGCCCAGGAAAATAGATTAGGGATGCTGCTGTGAGGATGCCACAATGATTCTTAGCACCTTCACAGGCAGAAATTAGGGAAAACATCCACTTAAAGGTCACAAGAGTGTAATCTGGTATTTAAAACTGCCACGTGTTTAAAGTGAGGATGACTGACAACCTTATTTCATGGCCTATTTCTCTTGATACACCACATTTACAAAGGATTATAGGACACATAGGTTACATTCATGAGGTGCTCGATGCAAGCGATGAAATTTTATTTGATCAGAAAATATGAATAATTTATGTCAATACTAAACAAACATTTATTCATATTGTCTGATTTAATTGAATTTCATGTAATTCATAAACTCAATTGGTAAAGTAAACTTCACTCCTCATGATACATAAACTACATATAGTACATATGTAATTTAATATCTAGAAAAATAAAAACATAATAATATTTTTAGGAATGTTACAAACAAGCAAACTCAGTTGCAGCAACAAAGTCACACTGTATAACATAATTCGGAACAACTAATAGGTTTATTCCATGCTGAAAAGAGAGAGAAAACACAACGTTTCGGCCATGGAGCCTTCTTCAGGTGTCATATACAGTATAATTCTACTTTTTTGCTTGCTATTGTCCAACAAAAATGCAGGGATATAAAACATTATGAAACTTTGGTCAAGAGCACAACCAAAGATACTGTTTCAAATGTATATCCTCATTTCTTTATATACATTTTCTTTCAAATGTATATCCTCATTTCTGACCTTATAGTCAGATCATAACCATGACTTCCACCCCACCCCTACAGTCCTCTACTGATTTGATACCAAAGCAGCATGAGACTAACTACTCCAAAATCAGGCTGGATGAGCTGTCAGCCTGCCAGCACTTTCAAGGCAAATCCCACTGGGAGGTCCTGTAGTTTCATTTCTCATGAACCAAAAGATGTTTTGGAGAGTGACTATCTGTTCTGAAATGGAAATCTAATAAGTAAATTGATTCTTAAAATGTAGAGAGCTTTAGGAAAATATATAACAAGGATGTAACTGCTGTGCTACAGTACGTGCAGATTTTTAGAAGACAGTGTGTTAACAAAGTACGTACTGTCTAGGTTACTTTTAGAAGACAGTGTATCAACACAGTATGTACTGTCTGGGTTATTAGATTAGCCAAAGGTAACTGATAAGCTTTGAAAAAAAATATATTGGTGCTTCTTCTTTCGTTTTTATGATATAATCTGTTTTGTCCTAAGGAATGGAAAATTACTGCTTTGCCTGTCCTTGAAGTGTTGCATCAGCTTAAAAAAGATATAAAACAAGGGTTCTCCCTGCTTGCTTTTGAATCAGCTTTCACTTCTCTGCACAGATGGGGTGATGGCTTTTTCCCATATTGCAATATGAATAAAGACCTTACTGAGTGAATGAGAATACCTCTCCTGGATCTTCTTTGATAAAATTCCAGGAAAGTTCTCAACCATGCAACACAGCATCCACAACTGTAAAAGTGTTAACTTCAAAAGGCTACTCTGCAAACAGCTGAAAGATCATTTTTAATAACTGAAAATACTGAGAATATAAGAGATCAGTGGCTGTGCTGATGATAAAAACACCACAAGTGCAACTGTAGATGGTTCTTTAAATTACATAATTTCAGGAACCCTTTTGTAGTAAATGATTTTTCAAGATGTCTGACCTTTGTTGTTCAAGGATGTTCTTGTATGTACATTATTAATATTTTTCCAATATTTTCCAATAATATTCCAATATATTTTCCCATGTTTTGGACTCAATGAAGCGATAACTGTATCAATAATTCCAAGGACATTTAAGAAAATCTCACCATCATGATTGGGGTTTCCTAAAGTCCACGGCTCATCCGAGTCAAAGTGAGTGTCTCCACCAATCCCGGGTCCTGGGAAGTATGCGTGTGCCAGAAACCCTCCCTCTCCATCAAACGGAGAGCTGTCACCGTGGAAACCAGATGCAAATATAATTGTAATGTCCACGTCCCTCTTTCCGTTCTCCAGAGTGTTGTAAGGGACGGCCTCGAACCTCAGCGGAGTGACATTCTGCCAGACGTCAAAGGCACGGCGGATGGCATCGTGAGTCTCTTCTGCGCCCACTTTGGGAGTGACGTTCTTTATGCTACACAGACAAAACATAGAAAAGGCAAAGCAAACACCACACAGTCAGGTAAATATTGTTCAACGCTGTAAGTAAAAAATGTCACTGCTGTATTTGCGTTTCAGGAGTACACAAACCATAAGAGGAAGGTGAATGTCATTGTTTTGTTGAAGGAAACATTTATAAAGTTAAGATACTGTTGGCAGGTGATTGAATGCTTAAAATATCGCTAATTTTTCCTTTTCATTTACCAAAATGGTATTACAGATTGATACATTTTAGAATGAACAAAAAAGTGTGCACCATACAGTATATCAATATAAAGGCTTCTCATCCAAGGATAGAAAAGATACAGGAATAATATCACACACTGGATATTAAAAAAACAGTAAATCCCTTTGTGAAACTTTCCAGCATTAATGTCCCTGTCATTGACACAAACATACAAATAGACAGGAATATCAACTTGAGCCTTTTGGATCTGTCATGATACTTTAGTCTGTGAATCAGGTGGCTGCAGCATATTCTACTGCCGCTGCCTTAAGGACTAAGATAAGGACCACAACAAGCCCTGCAAGTACTTCCTCGCAGTCCTCAAGAAAAGGAAGTGTGTCTCTTGTGGTTTCCCCAGCTACAGCATGTATCTTGTTTAATGAGCAGAATTTCCCTGGCATGGCTGTAAATTAAGCACGGTAGGATCTCAGAGGAAGCAAGATTTCTTCTGGGGAAATTTTATTTTGCAATTAGGATTATTAACAGTCGACTGCTTAGGAAGGATTTGGGTTGTGCTTGGTTGATTTTAAAGCCTGTTCACAGTGAAACATGCAGCAAATGAGCTGCCACCTTATTCCGCAGTTCCCTCAAACAGCACTTTTTGTTTTCAATTCAGACGTATTGGCAAACACCTCATGTATATTCTCAAACACTCAACTAACACATTTTAAAATACAGGAATTTAAAATAAGTCTAGGCAAAGGAATTAATGTTTTAAATATTGGTCTACTTCAATTTATTAACCAGACAGTGGAGCTAACTGTTCATTGCTGCACTGCTCCTTAAAATATTCTGCATATGCCAGTGACTGCACTTCTATTGAGGGATTTAAAGCATAGAAAACTGTTTCAAGCACTAATCTAATCTAAAAGTGGTCTGTGGAAATGTCTTTAAAAAGTATGTGAATCAATGTCTTATTCATTCTCGTTCTGGTTCTCTGAATGACACTCAGTGCAATGAATTTAAAAATGTCTTAAAAAAATAATCTCTAAACTGCAGAAAGAGTGAATTTGAAATGTTCAGAAACAGCTGAGAAAAACTAGTTTAGAATTAGGCACAGAGGTTCTTTCCTCCCTTTTCAAATCAGAGGATTTAAAATCAACAGTTGTGCCGTATACTATAAAAAGGATGAAACACATAACAAAGTTTCCTTCGAAAAACTCAATCCAAGCAGCTTTGCTGAACTTTAACATTTGGTTTTTATCTACCACCAGCAGCTTACAAGAAATGGAAATCTAGTTTTTAGCACACTCTTTAGTCAGCAATCCATCATTGATTGCCAGCCCTTCACTGATTTACATTTTATTTGAAAAGGTGAGCCTGTGATAGAATTAAAAGAGGACAGAATTTGAATAACTTGTTAAATCCTTATCATCTATTGCCACTGTCATCAATCAAAGCTGAATTAGGCAGGACCCTTTCACTTCTTCTCTGAAAGTGTTAATGGGATTGAAAATGAATGTGTCACCTCTGCTCATGTACAGGTTTAATTCCTTCCCTTTATTTCCCTGGAGACATTAGCCATGGAGGCACTTTATTAATCTTTTGGCTATTTAGGATAACACTTAAGCTCCCTCGGCTTTACAACCTGCACGTCCTATAGCCACATTTTCATACTAGGTACATTCAAAAATCATGAATCCAGGGGAAAAGGAAATTGGATATTTTATAATCAGCCAGCATCCTGTTGTAGTTCAAAGCTGCTGTTTCATAGAGATAAAGATGAGAAAGGCACCCTGACTCCTGATGTCTTTGTGAATGACATTCGAAATACACAAAGTGATGTCCAACTAAAGATTATGTTTTTCATCACTTTTGAGCTCTCTTGGACAATATCAGCGTGCTTCTACAATACAATTGAGGAGCTCCTCATTTTACCCATTGGTTAGATAAATGTGTACAAGACAACCTAAAAGAAAGCTCTTAAATCCGATCTGCTCAGTTCCATAAGATAACAGATACAAAATAGTCATTAAGGGATGTCAGAATTTGATTATCTAGAACAATAAAAAAATGATATTCTTTTTCCACATTAAAACATTATTTATTTCTCTGTACTATATTATTTCTCTGTATTAAAATTGCTTCTTCTTTTCACTATATTTGAATGTGTCTAAAAAGAGTGTCTCTGAGATATTGATGATTGATTGATGGAGACATTTTTCTTTCACAGGCAACATCCGACTGTTGCCTGAAGTGCTTGCAATGGATGACCTCACTAAGAAGTCGGATATCCTGCAAATGAATCACAGCAGCTGGTTAATCTTCTAAAAGCAAGATATTTGTGTTGGAAAAAAATAATTAGATGCAAAATGACTATCCAAATATGAAAAATAAAATGTATTCTGGACTCTTCAGACCACATGCTCAAAGGCCAGTTTTAAACAGATAAAGTCAATCTTAGGAAAACAGTAGTTTTTAATGTGCTATGTTAGTTGAGTTGTAATGAAGCTGTCATTAATAATTAATTGTTGACCACAGCTGTATAAAACCCACAGTTCAAAGGTGAAGCTCAGTTCTGGGAGCTGCAGAAGTCTGATAGGCAAAAAGGGCGCTTTGACACCCGGACGGAAGCAGACAGGATGACACCTGTACCTCCATTTGTTGCCAAACCTCTGGGACAATTACATTGAACAAGATCAATCATGTTCTGCCAAGTGCTATTGAGAACTGATTTTTTCTCTATTTCCATTTCATGAGGTAAGATAGAAAAGTAAAGTATACATTTGGCAATTTTACAGAAGAATTGGAGAGCACAGTATTCAGTTTAACTAAAAATACAAGTATTTATTGTTAATGGATTATTAATGACATACAGTATGCATTGTAACAAATCCAGTTCCTAAAATTTTGTAGAGAAAACACCATACCGTAAATTTGATAATCATATCTGATTTTTTAACAAACTTTAACTCCAGTAAACTCCAGTTATTCCAGTCGCTCTTGATTCTGTGTATGTATTGCTTTTTGTGACACTGTTGGTCTTTCTATATGGAAATAAATTTACATTATAAAGGTCATGGCATACAGTACTTACATTGGACAGATGTTATGGGAAAATCAGATTTATAGTCTTTGAAAAGTTGTATATAATGTCAATTTTCATTTGATTTCTAGTTATTTGGGATTTGGCAGACATTAGCAAATATAAAAGATGGATGTGTACCCTGAGTCATTACATTCTGGCATTACCAGTAGTTTACTGTGATTTATTTGGTAAATTTCATTTTCACATAATTCCAGAATATTCACATTCTGGAACTCTGCTCAACAGCTGTTAAAATCCACACACGCACACGTTAACTAAAGTCAAAATGTAATTCTTGCATAGGAATAAAGGTAAGAAGCCAGCCAGCATTGGTGGATGCTGCACATTTGTGGTGGTGGAGGGGAGTTCCCATTACCTGTAAAGTGCTTTGAGTGGAGTGTCCAGAAAAGCGCTATATAAGTGCAAGCAATTATTATTATTACTATTATTAAGAAATAGCATGATGAGCCAATACTTTTTTCATAAAATCATAAAATGTGAAACCTAGAAAAAATCAAAACTTTTTAAAATGCAACAGATGGCTAAATGTGAACAGCTAAAAAACTGCCTCAAAAATGACGAACAGAGACAAATCTAGCATGAAAAAAGAAAATTACAAAAAGCATTCTGCCTAACAAGGAGCTGATGACAGGAGTTACTGTCACCATTACATACTCAGCTGCAGAATTGAGTCCAGCTGACTTGCTCTTGATTGTTGAAAGGAAAGGGATACCACTCAAAAGTGGACTAACAGCCAGTCTGCTGATTAAACTATTAACACAGTTACTTCTAAGATTTTATAAGGTTTGAGTTTTGGTTCAGAAATTTAGTTATTTTAGAACTTTCCTGTGCGGCCTCTTATTGCTGATTCTAAACCCTATGCCATCCATACATTTTCTAACTGCTTCATTCAATACAGGGTTCCGGGGGAACCAGAGCCCAACCTGACAACTAGCCCAAAGCAAAAAAACATCCAGGATGGGACACCAGTCCATCCAGGGCACACACTCATGGCAGGGCCAATTTTCCCAGAAGCCAATTAAGCTACCAGTATGTTTTTGGACTGTGTGAGGAAACTAGAGTATCTAAAGGAAACCCATACGAATCCAGGGAAAACAAACTCCAGGCAGGTCCAGGATTGAACCCCAGGCCCTGGAGATGCAAGGCAGCAATGTACCACTCTGCTGCCCTTCATTCTAACCCTCATCTATAATTTAAATTCACAGCCATTGCTGTCCCCTCACCTACAATGCAACGCAAGAGATTATCCCTTACCTGTAAGTGATATACTTGTGTGGCCACTTCTGTCCTGTGAGAGCATACCGCCTTCTTCGCACATTGAACTTGGATGCTCCTCCTGGCTGGTCTGGCACACCACACCGAGGTTTCTTCATCCAGCTGTGAAGGTCAAATGCACTGATTTGAAGCCTGGCAGCTTTTTCTCCTGCCTCAGCACCACATGGCAGGAGGGAAGGACGCATTTCTTTTCTGCAGTGAGACTGTCTGCTGTTAGCTGGCTTTTCCCACTGCTGTTCAATCATTACATTTACTTATTACCAATCAGAACTCACACACAGAAATGGCAGCATTAGTAAAAATCTGAAAATTTAAGATGTTCTTTTTAGAGTCGTGTGTAAAATAATTGTGAAATGGAAAAAATACCCTGATGTTCTGCAGAAGGTTATAAAACCCCACTTGAAACAACTGTCCGATCCTCTGTTGCGTTTTTACAATATCCGGTTACAGATTTGCACTGGCACATGGCATCTGAAAGCTTTTATTTATGTCATACGTTTTTTATTACATTTATGTCAAAAATGTGTTAATGACAGCTTCCCTTATCCTAGACATAGGCAGCCAAGATGCAATAGTTAAGTGACACTTAATATACAGGGGACCAGCGTCATCCAATATATTAGTCTGCAGCTGGAGTCTAACAAGGGCTATAACCATCATTATAACTTATCCTGGATCCTGGATACCTGTATGTCATGGTATTATTATTGTATCCAAGTTTAAATTTGATCTTTAGATGGAATTGATGATAAATGTTTGCTAAAACGTTGCTTTCCAGTTATAGCACTATACCAGGGGGTATTCAGCCCAATTATACTAAGGATAATCAGATCATCATCTCTGGTCATAGCACACAATTTACAGAATATTACAAAAATAAAACACACAATATAAGATAATGTCTCACCTCAAGGTGATATCACTACATCATATTACAGAAGCAAAAGGAAAAAAAACAAAACAAGAATTAAAATAGTTAAGAAAAGGGGGTATCAACTAGATTTATTTTATATGCAGTGTACAGTGTAGATAAGCCCAGCCTCACTCCCCATTTTCAGCCTAGCTCTCTACAGTAATTAAAAGGAGAGTGAGGGGGATTAACAGTAATTGGATAGTCTCTGCTAAAACCTGCTATTTTCAAAATATATTGAACTACTCTACATTTTAAATGCAAAGTATTTCCCCCAGGATTCATTTTGCAATACAAAATGACAATCAAAATCAACTGAAAGTGCAATTCAGGATGCACACAAAGGCTGTTCGGGTGATTCGCACTACCATTCTGGCCAGAAACAAGGGTCATTACTGTGCAGCTGACCAAGGGCTTCTACCTATCACACAATGCCCTGTCCAGTTCTCTACTGCTATTACTGTGGATTTTGGAACACAACTAACTAATGCCACAGTACAGATCTGTACAGGTACATGTGAATGGCCACATGAAGAACCCCCTCAGTACTGTGGTCACATGAACCCCGGACAACCCTGCAAGATGGTCAACTGTCAATATTCAACATTCTGCATTTACTATATAAGCTGTCCATTCTAATTCGCGAACACAATTATTTTCTAGTGCTATATCATACAGTATATATATCAGATCTCACTCAGGCCAATGTCTCATGTTGTCCATGTGAACTGGGATACATTCTAACAAAATAAAATAGAGCTTATTAAGTAGAACTAGTTAAGAATACTTCATAATTGTATTACAAAACAGGCTATTTACAGTACACTATATCACATATCTTTATAAAGAACTGATACTGTATATGAGTACAATCAGAGTCTTATTATGAAGCCTGTGGCTAACTGTTAGTAGTGCACTCCGGGGTCTTCTTGTATTTTCTGAATATTCTCTTAATGCTTTGCAGCTTCCAACCTGTATATTAGTTTTTTAATTTCTAACTAGAATTTTCCTTGTCATTGATTTCTCTTCCTCCATGACTGACGTTGTTATTATTTATACTGAAGACTAACATCTGTTATGTAATATTGCATGTACATATAACACAATATAGCTTTATATTATATTTATCAAGACTTAGTAAGACCTAAATTACACACAGAACTCTCTGTACCACTGGCAGATCTCTTGTAGAGAACAGTCAGCTCATGCCATGTGTATATTGTCGTACACAACTCTGTGGGGGTTCAGTATTTCCAGATTATGGCAATCACTTTTCTGGCATCTGTCTTGTACAGTAACGATGTCATGCACCAATGAATACATGTCTTCAAGTGTGCAGTGCATGAGATCATGCAAACACTAATGACCTGCAGGCAGGCAATTAAGAAAACCTCCTGCTATGCATGCAGACGTGTAATGAAGCATGAACAGCTGGGATGGCTACTTACTCTATTGTGTTTTGGTCCAGTGTCCCCGTGACGTTGAGGCCGTAAAGACGCTGCATGGCAGCGATAGCAGACTGCATGGTCTGTGCTGAGCGCAAGACAGACATTCGGGGGTCAGTAGGGGGGAGATAGCCATATCTCTGTAACCAGGCCTGCAAAGACATGAGAAACACAGGGGCTGGGGTTTTACACTTTGAACAAAACCACTTTTTTCATATCAGAATATATTAGGTGATTTCACTGGAGAAATTCTCTTATGTAATGCAAATCTTCTTTAATCACCCACTAGTTAAGAGAAGACTTATTAAATCTAATTTCAAGCTGATAACCTAGTTTCTTTCATGTGATCTTTTTTCAAACATCTGTAGACAGAAAAATAGCCACAGCTTCTAGGTAACTCCCTTTAACTGCATCCTGTTAAATGCCTTTATATACTGTAGGTTTAAAATAGGTCTAAAAAGGCAAATAAAAAGACTCTAAAGAGTTAAAGTTACATTATGTGTGGATTATTGAAAAACCTGAAAAAATACTTTGTCAGAATGTAAGTTTAAAATAAATTATTGCAGAGATGTCCAGTGGTATCCCATCTCCTACTGGTGGCATGTAATAGGCTTCACTCCTATTTTTATGAAGAGCCTTCTTTATGAATAGCCATTGCCTATTAGATGTTTTCCAGTTGAGGTCTCAATACAACATTGATATTTACATATTAATGTATTAATTACTTCAATTAAGGACCTTTGCTTGAATGAAAATGGGAAGGTCTTCTAGCAATCTTAACACCAAGGCTAAGGATTATTTTAAAGTATGATACAATTTCTTAAGAAAAAACACATGAATGTATTGTTTTTTTTAAATCGACCTTCATCTTTCAAATGTATCAATCTGTCAAGTACAAATGAAACAATTCAGATATTAGTGTCTTTAGCCTCTACATTTCTTCAGTTAATATGATTAAACACACTCAATCAAATGTTTTCAAATCACAAATCTGTACGATTCAATAGTATAGCACTGGTAGGAACACACAAATGTACATGAAGTAAAGTGACTATGTGAATTTCATTTCATTCCTTTTTGCCTATTTTATGTCTTTAGACAAAAGCGAAGTACAGTATAAGTATAAACCTGCAAATTGACAGACACACAGGACAGGACTGTGTAAGTTAACATGATTGTTCTTATTTCACATCTGATTTGGGAATATTCTTAAATTAAAAAAGAAAAAAACATAGAATTAAGCCAAAGCAGAGGCTAAAAATAAATATTCCCTCTACTGTCTCCACACATATACTCTCTGAACAGACATGCACCACAACAACACATACTGTATGCCCATACAGTACCTCAAACAGTACCTGGTGTGAATACCAGCATTGACCCTTCAGTACTCTGGTTACTCTGATAACCTTGCAAAGTGGTCAATGACAATTTTGCATTTATTAGTTCCCCTTATCCAGTCATCAATAAGTCATTTTTTCCTGGTGCTATGAGAGCTCAGATAGCTCACATGGTGATCTCTCGTAATATGTCACTTTGTGAGAAAAGCTAGTCATCATGATAAACAAAACAGAGTATTTTAAGTAAAGCATTAGGGGTTGCAAATGATATTCTATAAATGAGAAGCAGGCTATTTATATTCTATTACATGTTTAAACTACTCAAGTGGAATATGTTGTTTATTGTATAGCTAATCACTGTAGCTAATCACTGATACTAAGTTCAGTTCTTAATTCAGAATCTTCATTCATTTGTATATTTGACTAATGATTTCCAGACACACACATTTTACCATAAACAATTGCATTTATAGTTATTCCTATTGATTTTTAATGTACTTGAATGATCAACCTTTGCATTATTAAAAATCTCATTCTTCGCATTTATTGTTAAAGCTAGGTGTTACAGAAATAATTTTTCCCAGCTGGGTTTCTCAGTTTCAGAAAATAATTCCTTGTCTCTAAGGGTGATTGTGATTGACCACAGCCCAGATGGGAGATTCTACTTCAGCCACCAAAGTAAGTTAGTGCTCTAAACACCCACACAATGTGTTAAGAAAACAAGCTAAAGACACCCATGGAGTTGTTATATCTGTAGAGAACATAAAATATGTTAAACAGAATCCTTAATGAGATCTTGTCCCATCATGGTTAAGTTTTATAATATGTTGTATGCAGTATGCTACCTTTCTTCATACTGTATGTATATCATAAGCATGCATCAATATGATCAAGGTTCCTGAAAAGAAGTTAAATATCACACATATCTCAATTTGAGCCTAGGCTTCTAGGAGCCAGGTAAGAATCTGCAAGCCTTACAGATCAAACAATACTGAGCATAAAAAGAAACTTATAAAGTACATTTAATTATTCATGTTATGTTTTGGATATTGATTAAATGTTTTTGGCATCATTTTGATTAATTAATCATTCGTGACTGACTCTAATCCTCTCAAGTCAGTTTGCTAAAATGTAAAATCTTCTCATTAGTGAGAGTTTATTGGACGTGTTGAATGTCAAGCCTGGTGATATTGAATGTCAAGCCTGGTAAAAATAAAAAAAGAACACAAAAAACTATCCACTCAGAATCAGCACAACGCCCTTTTCACCTAATTTTCAGTGAGGTTACAGTAAGTGTTGACCACCCTAATGGACATCAGTGAATCTGAAGCATTAATGTAAGAACAACATACTAATTGGTATGTACAACAGAGCAAAAAGTGTGGAGGTTCACATGTGATGGTCTGCGCATGTACCTCTGCATGCTACAGAACTTGTAATGACTGACAGCATCCTATCTGCATGGTGCTGCACTAAAACCAATTCCTGGGACCTCACTTGCTTCCCTTGATGGAGACTCATACTACTAGCCTGTGACTTTCTCAGTAGACCACAGATGACAAATACTAATATTAAATATTTAATATAGTGAAGAATGTTCATGAGCTCAATGAATTTACCTTTGTCATGTTTGTTCAAATATAATGTTAGTCCTACTACTTTTTAATATTTCGTAACAATAGGTTTGCGAATTTGTTGCTGTTATAGGCAATACGTTTCTTTTGACCCTCAGGATATTTTAAACATTCAGTTTAAAGTTAGTAAAAAACTAAAATCACATTAATTTCAAAACTACATCCTTTCAAATGGAAAAGATTCACAGTTTTTGACTGCCCTGATTTAGGAAAGATGAAGCTTTTAGTGTTGCCTCCAGGACTATTTTGGTATGAAATATTGCCAAAAGTTCATATTTGAACCCGCATAAAATTAATTGACATTGATTTTAAAGATATCATCACAGACAAATCACGTCATCACAGACAAATATAGATAGCAAAGAGCGTCAGTTAATGTGTTATCATCTGTAAGGGAACCTTTACACTTTAAGTTTTGTCAGGAAGGTTTCTAACCTTGGTAGTTGTAATGCAAAATTAGACCAGATGACCCCCCTTCATATTTTTCTTCTTCATGTCTTCTTAAGTCTGCCAGAAAAGCTTAAATGTTAAGAAAAGCTGAAGCAGCAGTTATAAAGCAGCTATAACTCTTTTAAAAATATCACTCACCTGAAAGAAAAAATATTTTTTGTGTTTCTTTTACAGCTTACATTCTGCTTAACATCTATAGTTCTATCTGGGGATACTATTGGGCTCTGACCATGTTGAAGCCAGGGCAGTCATAACATCTGTATAGTGATGAAATGAAACAGAAATTTTAGTAACAACAGATCTGAAATCCCTTTTGCAGGGTAGTGTGCTTCAGTAGCACAAAGGATGTCACAATTCCTTCTTGAACACTTAGCTCAGTTTGATTTTATTTGAACTTGTGACAGTTCCTAAATGTTAGCCCATTTTCATTAATCACTGCCATTACTTTAATTACTATTACTTTAATCACTGCTTTATAATTTCCAGGAAACATAGATCTATTTTGCAATGAAACAATTTATCTATAAGCCTGGAATTATAACTCACTAGGGAACTTGTAAGATCAGCCTTTCTCATCACTTCAACATTCAAAGCTGAATGAAGAAAAATGCATCTTGCTGCCGTATTACAATTCAACCACTTTTCACCCCCAGTCCTTGACAAATACTGCTGTTCTGTTTGATTGGACCTTCAATTCCCATTGTTGAATGACAAGGGAGCTTTTATTGTATCAAAACCCTGGATGTCTTACGTTGCTGTCAACACATTTCGATTAGTATCTGGAGGACAAAATAAAGAAGCAATTATTGTGAAAAATGTATAGCAGGAATAAATATACCACTGGATACTGAGATTAGAAGTAATGCTTTGTAGCTCTTAGCCAAAGAATTACAGTAGTCTTGCTATGAATTCCTCACCATGTGATCTGTCACAGTATTGCAAAAACCACTGCATCTGCAGAACGCAATTTAATTTATAATAATATCTAAACATTTTCAGCAAAATAACATTTATCAAAATGGCATTACGCACATCTGTAAGTTGTGTAAAATTATATTTTTCTAAATATTTTCTGAAGCTTTCTGTAATGATCATCAAATTACTTTTATATGTTGTTCTACAGTATTTAATGTTTTTCTATGCTTTCTTTTTTGTTTTTGTCTTTTAATTACATGGGCTGTCATAAAGGTATTCATACTATAAGCTGTAGAACTCCTGTTTTATTTATTCCTATTTTTTATTAGAAAAAATACATCAGTGATTTAGAAAAAAGCATATTTTCCAGAAGTATAATGTATGTAAATTGTGTTATTAAATAGCTAATGCTAGTATGTGAATGTGAATTAGCCAAATTTATAAAACTAGACAAAGGTTGGTATCCTAGTCCCAATATCTTGCTGCAAGCTAATCAACACCCTTGATAGCCCGTGTAAGAGACTATACCTGCCGTGCCAGTGCTCAAGCTGTGCACAATACAGTATTTTTTATGCAAACTCAGATGTCAAACAACACAAAAATGAATATACACAGACAAACAATTAACAGCAAATTGAGAAGTTACTGAAATAGAGAAGTTCAGTAATGAAGATTTTTTGTAGAAAGCTATATTGACAGCTTGACATGATTTTCCACAAAACTAAACTGTTACACATTTGTTTTATCAAGATGTTGTCTCTAAGGCTTTGGGTCTGACACCCTCTACACCTCTGACAAACTTGTAATAAAAGCTCATTTTTGCATAAACTTAAACAACATCTTCTTTGCAAGCCTTTCCTTGTCAAACTGCAATTGAATGAATCCAATAAAAAACAGATGACTGGCACATCAGCTCCATCATGAATGGCAAGATGACAATTGTCCATAAACAGTACTGTACTTGCAATGCATCTTCCAGTGGCAGAAAATGTCTGACAAACAAATAACCTTCAGCATCAAGAGACTTTAAACACGGTAATGGATATTTCATCCTGTTGCACTTGAGAATGGCCTTCTCAGATCTTTTTAACTTCCACTGTTCCAGAATTAACTAGTTACAGGATTGTATTCAACTTTCCTCTGACTCTCAAAATAGCCAGGGATTTTAGATCATTTTTGCAGAAGAGGACAATTTGCTTTAAATGCCACTGATTACAGTGCCTAGTTCCCCTGCACAACATTGCTGCAGAAAGTTACTCAAACTATTTTGTGTTGATACTGTGCTAAAAATATCTGAGCAAAGGCTACTGGTGAAATTGGTGATTATTCTAAAGATTCTTATAATAATTGTGCACACAGCTGAAAAGGGATCTATAAAATAAACTGGGGTGCTGTGCTAACAAACTATTCAGATCAAATCCAAGGATCAAGAGCCATGTTTTTTCAGGACTTCAACTTAACTGCTAAGTTTTAGTAGGTCAATAGATAACAGCTTTTGGTAACTTTTGCATGATCCAATTCAATTCTACCATTGAGTACTGAGTTTGTAGATACAACCTGAGTTTTTATATAATCCAGGTCTAATACTACAGTAGAATTTAAATGAAAGCATTAAAGAAATGGTAGTACTGAACACGTAGGCTGCTTCATTTAATTAAATTAGCTGAGATAATAGAATTTATTAAAAGGCCAAACATTTGGAATAGAAGCCCACAGTAATGATAATGAGCAATATTGCAGGAAGTCTTTCATCTGCCTTTTACAAGAAACTGTCCATTTGTTCACAAATTGAAAAAGAGCACCAGAAATCACGTTTAAACTATGGCATGTCCCAGAACAGAAGCACTGAACATTTTAACCCTCTTTGAAGTAACAGTAGCTTTTAAGTAATAAATAATGTTGTCTCTTTTAATCTTTAAAGCTGCATGGTTCTCCCTACTGATGAAAAACTGAAATTAATAGAATTCCCTGGGTGCAGTAGGATGTACTCTTTCAGAGACAATGTGGGTTTGTATACAGTAGTCAGAAGGACTTTGCCACATTTCTCACATTAGTTTCCCTCATCTGAAAATACCCCTACCATTTCATTCACTTTTGTCATGGTACTTAGCATTCTTAAAACCAAAACAGATGGCACAGTTCTCAGAGGACAATGATCTAACAAGGAAAGTTTTTATGCTTTCTCATGTCCTTGAACACTGAATCATAATTATGAAGTACAGGTAGCACATTCATCCTTTGAGCTACAGTACAGCCTTAAATAGCTTCTCTGCAATGTAGGACTATGTTTACACCTAAGTATCTTCAAGGCGTAGGTGCCAAAAAGGAACTCTTCACAACAATGAATAGAACAGCTGCAGCACAGGAAGGGAGATTATTTTGTTTTGTACTATAGCTATGAGTGGATGGGATTTAGAATAAATCTTGTCATTACGTAATTTACCTGACAGAGAGCTTTGATTATACAGACACAACATTTGTCTACTTCCCAAAGTAACTTTACCTAGGGTAAATGTGAAATACTGAATCTGAGATGTATAGTATAAGTAACTGAAGATCATATCTCAAGAACCATAGATTGGTAGAATGAAAAGACTTTTCTGGCTCCTCCAGTGTTGTGATTGGACATTTCCATAATATAGAGAAAGGAAAATGGTATTTAATATCTATATATCTGTTAATCTATTCTCAGATTAACATAATCCACTATGTACATAAAGGATGGGGTGGAATCATACCTGTTAACATCTTACATTATTTGGTCATCCCTCAGATGAATCCAGGACAAAATAAACTTGCAATAATAAGTTAGCAACCTGTCCTGGGGGAGGTCTAGGACTAAGTAGCAGTCATATCAGGTATCAACGTATCTAGTTTCTGTCCACAATTAGATTCCATTAATGCAAGAATTTACATGACAAAACATCCAAACCCACTTGTTTTCAGGAGTGAGATGAGCAATAATGAAAGAGACAAACCAAGCTATTCTCTGAAAAGACATCAACCTGGAGCAACAACATGGGGCAAGGTGGACCACAGGGGTCAGGAACAAAGTGAAGTCTGCATCACAGAATTCAATTTGAACCCAAAATGATAAAGAAGACAAAACCTTGTTAAAAACCTAAGACATCAATATATCCATCCATGTTCTAACTGACCTCACCTTGGGTGCACCAATACACAAATACAATACAAGGATGCAGGGGAGTTGGAGTCTATCCCAGCAAGTAGAGCAATTACCCTACCAATCCATTTTTGGACAGTAGCAACAAACTGGAGCACCCAGAGGAAGCCCACACAAATAGAGTGAGAACATACAAACTTCAAACAGATAGCATCCCAGGTCCAGAATTGAACCCAGGGCCCCAACACTACAAGGCAACAACCACTGCACCACCGTACCACTCAACATATATACAGTACAGTTTTAAAGTTCATAACACCCAGCAAAAACAAACATGCACAAAGAGAAAATATGCAGGATTTCACAGAATCAAACTCAGGACCCAGAGCTAAGTAATCTCCATGACTCTGACCTTGAATATTAAGCACCACACAGTTTCTACACAGTCCAACTGTATGAACTATATTTTACCAAGTAAAAAGGCTTCTATTAAACTATAACAATACTACATTAGCAATAACAAAGTGATTATCAAGTCATTAAATATACAAATGTTACTACTGATGATGAGGTACTGTTGTCTTTTTAAACTGCTTTTAATTTCTAAATTCCTGTCTTCAGATGTGTGTGGCTGCTCTGCAATAAAAAGGTGAGACTTGCTGCAAAATGTTTAGCCTGTCGAGATCAAAATTCTTTGAAAACTGGTCTGTAAGAAATTCCCACACACAGATTGGTGCCAAAAGGTCTCCATTAACAGATGAAAGCCCGGAATGTGACACCAGCAAAGACCCCTTTACGTCATCTAGTTTCTCAGATCAATTACGCTCTGGGAGACTGTTGCTATATTTTTTCTCTCACCAAGGCTAAATTATTCAACAGGGTGCACCTCTGTGCTGCACCTACAGGCAGCAGGGAAATGCCAAGGTCGCCATGGCAACAGAGCCTGCTGCTCTTTACTGTACTTAAATTGTGTAGCCGTTTTCTCTGAGAGCACATTACCCAAGTTTAACCGTTAAACAGTGTGTGTGAGGACAAGGGTAGAGTGGTAACTCTGCACCTCTTTTCTTTATCACTGCTCTATGTTTTCGTGTTTGCTCTTTCACTAAAAACTAAAAACAATATTGCACAACTGAAATATTGGGCTGTTTTGATTTCCTCCTTTTTAAATTATTTTGCCTAACTTGATAGAAATTTTTGCATTCTTTTAACTGGTCAGTAACATTACTAGTGTGGCTAGTGTGGTAGTTTTGACTACACCCTGGACGAAACACTAGTCTATCGCTGGCTTAATATGGACATATTAGCTCTCTGCTCTGGTCTGACCACTGTAGAAAACTGAAGAAAACAACATTAAAAGGGTGCATTCAGAAAGCATATATTCTCCAAAACTGATAAACCCAAATTTAACAACATTCTTTAAAGGAGTGCTCCACCTTAAATAAAAAGCTACTAGCTGTGTTAAATGCGCTTTCTAACATGGCAATGTTTTAGGGAAAGAAAAACAGAGCGGAAGAGAGAAAATGCAAGGCTTGCATTAATAATTTTTAGCTTTGTGTAAGTGACTTAATTTTGCAATGTTTGTACAAATTTTTAGTATTTAGTTTTCTCTGATAAACATGAGGAACTGGCCAGTAATGCTGCTGATAAAATAAAAGAGTTGGTGGGATTGCACAAATAAACAGAGTCCTGTTAATTTAAAAGTCTTTAGGAGAGGTTGCTGTTGGCCCCCTTCCCACACAGACCATGTTCCACTGGCATGCCAGCACCAGGTTTCAATTATTTAGCCATTTGGAAATTACAACAGTAATGTGATCAGTTTTTAAATTATGTCTATTGTTACTTTCTCAATGAAAGCAATGGCAACAATCTAGGTTCATAAAATGTTCTGCAGCTAGATAAATTGAAAAAGGTGAATGTAATGCTGGATGTCCAATGTTGACAATTTTGGTTCTGTTGAACATGCATATAGGACTATACTGCAAAGTCTTAAAGATTCACAAAACCACAAAGATGATTTAAGAGACACAGCGGTAGGTGCTGTTATATAATATTATCTCAGAAACGTGTTTTTTTCTATCTGAGAGACTGAGTTTAAAATGAATGTTGTTCGGTTTACTGCAAGTTCATGTGATTGTTTACTAATGCTGGGAAAGGTGAAACCCACAGAGACAAACACACTGTCACTGCTCTGGAACCAAGGGTGTAAGGCACTGTTAAGACACTACTCCAACTGCTAAATTTAATTAGAGGACATTTAATGTCTCAGGCTCCTGTATCCAGTCTGCCACGTATTTGCACTTGAGGAAAAAACAAAACAATAAAGAAAGGTAAAAGTAAATTAGGTAAATTAGGTAAAAAGTAAATTAAAATATGTGAATTGCACTCACAAAAACTAGTCTTTCTTTTGTTCTAAAATTAGTGAGACATATCACATTTTTCAGCTAATATGACATTACTAACAATTTTCAGCCTTCGCTTAAACCAATGCAGTATGAGTTTGAATAAAGAGACAGTGAGACAGCAGTCACAGCTGAATGTTTAATCTCTTTTATTCATTAAAGTGGGTTTATGGATGTCAAGACAGTAGTCCCTCCCCTTTAAGGGCGCTCCAGCTTGTTCACTTTTTAGTTGATTTTGTGCACCTGCTCCCTGTTCCAGCCCACCTTTAAAAGCCAGACCCTCACTCTGCATTGGAATACGGACAACCAGAAGCTCGCCTATCACCTACGTCTGCGGCTTGTGTGGCATTCACCTCCTAGGTGTCCTGAACCAGCTGAGCCCAAGCCCGAGCCCGGGACCTGGAGCGCCTGGTTCCGTTCCCCCGACCCTTCGCCCGGATCACGTTCCGGTTTTTAACTTTGTCATGTCTGTCTACAACCCCTCGCCAGATTCCGCTCCGGCTTTTAACTTTGTTTTGTTCGTCTTGGATTTATCACCCGGCTCTGGACCTTCACCTGCACTGGACTTCCCTTTGGACTCCCTTTTGGACTGTTCGCCTGGACCACGCCCCCCAGAGCACCTTCGTCACGCCCCCCCCCCGGTTCCTCTACCAGCCCAGTTCCTCGTCTCCCCGCTGTGCATGTTCACTCCCTTCCGGATTGTGTCGTCTGCATAGGGTCCTGAAAGACGCTTCGTAACAATGGAGATTTACTTGTTGACCGAATTTGACTGTAGCTGCAGTTGTAAGTAAAATGGGATACAATCCAGGAACTGGAATCACAGCTCTTAAGCTATAAAATCTATCTTCAGCCCCAGAAGCAGCATGCACTGTTGTTTTCTGAAGATGCTCATCATCTGGCCTGACACTCAGATTGGTTGTGTGCTGCTCTTGCTGCATATGAATGTTTGCAATGCTGCCAGCAGACCAGTGACTGTCCATACTGCTTATGTACTGTATAGAACAAAATAAAGACCTCTAATATCTCTTACCATGAGGCCCGGAACCTTAACCATGATGACTATCACTTTTAATAATATGTTACATTTCTACTTAGTGCTTTTCATCCCAATGCTACTCAAAGCACTTTAATAAAGAACAGAACACCCATTTGGGTGATACACAGCTGCCTTGATGCACCAGCAAACCACAATACACAGCAGATTATGTAAAGAAGTGAAAATTCAAATGAATGAACCCCCCACAGCATCCACAGTCACCCTCCTGGAAATACCTGTCCACATGGAAAAGTGACACCCAACTGTCTACAAGCACTACTACACCTTGTTGATAGTTTTATGTGTTGGGATATAGGGAGGTACAGAGGATCTCTGGAATCCTGGATTTTATTCCCTTCTGTGTGGAGTTTGCATGGTCTCTAGCAACTCCACTTTTATTGCATCTCCAAAGACATGCTGGCTTTGGTTGATAGGCTTTTCTAACTTGTCTATTCTAAATCCTCATGGACCAACAATGAACTGACAACCCATCCTGTGTAACAGCAAGGCATGTACTCTCACCAGCACAAGTGGCTTTCTGATAAATGGATAGATGTTTGGCATGGTTCCCTGACTTCAAACACTGCCAAATGCCTGATTAACTCTTGATGCTTTTGGCTAAGTGCATTTAGGGTTGTACATTTCAAATGGAGTTTTTTGTAACCAGTTGCTTTGTTAACACCTATGAACTATCTGACCTTTGATGACACACTTACTAATAGTATTTTGTTATTTAAATTCTCTAATCCTAATATTTTATCTAATAATCCTAAGATTTTTAGATCATGAATCCAGACTGAGGTAGTATAAGAAAAACACAACATTGTCTCTGCTGTATGACATATTCACTATGTATTTTATATAAAGCTCCAAAAATTCAAAATGGACTTTTACAGCAAACATTTCACTGCTGAAATGGTAGCAATCTTATTTAAGCGTATTTTATATATCTGTTACAAATAACTCAGTGGAGTATTTGCCGCGCCTTGGAGTACACTAAGCAGACTACTAAGCAGACTTTGAGAACAAACATATCAATGCTCTGGCCAAGAGCAATCTTTTCACATTTTTGATGATGTTCTTGGTGTGGTTTTTTTCATTCTCACAAGCTTCAGCAATTCTGAAATGGAAATGTGATGGGATAAGGAAGCCTAGGGCCTTGACACAAGTAATTTCCATAAAAGAATTCAAATTTGTAGATAACAACAACCTGACTATAAATCCCATGTCTCCAAAAGGTCCCAGTTAAAAAAAAGTTATTTCCATTTACAAACTATTTTGCCCAAAACAAAGTTATGTAACAGTCCCAGTATAAACCTTTTTAATTTGTAATGCAAATCTTGTTTCTATCTTAGTACAGCAATGTTAATGACCTGTTTGTCAACAATACAGCTATAGATGTCAGAAAAAAGCTTTTCTCCTGCCTCCAAAAAGAACAACTAATACAAATGGAAAAAATAAAACTATGTCCACATCATATTAATCAAAATTAAGTATATGTGACCACAGAAAACAAGAAAACAATTTAGGGCCCCCAGTTGTACAAGGCAGGTGAAATTTCATCAAAAGAAAAATAATACAGTTGAGCGCTATGTCGCAGCTTAACATAGATAACCTAGCAAATGGTTCACTCCTGGGGTTTGTGACCTTTTCTCAACCAATCACTGGCAAGGTTTTGCTCAATGAAGTTCCTGTGCCACTTGAACTGTCCTTTTCCTTCAGTAATCCTTCAGATTCAGCAATGACACAGTAAGGGCTCATCTGATGCAGAATAAACAAAGCCAGATCATGAATAGCAGCTATAATGACAGAACAGTTAACGTGTGGTTATTTTTACAATAAGAGAGGTTTAAGAAATAAAACCCTTTTCTGCGAAAGCAGGAAATTAATTTGTTAATTTATTATTGAATTATATAAATATTCTCATTTACTCATTAGCTTACTTAGATTCCAAGGCTGGAGTTAATGTCATAAGCCAAAGATTCTTAAATTTCAATGCCAAACCTTGTTAAGAACAGAGAGACACAATTACTCAAACGACCAATACAATCTTAGTATTTTTATTATTTGTATTAAACAATGCTTGGTGGACACAAGTTATACAATGGATGATAAACGTAAATTACATCAATTAAAAAGATAATGGTGAAGATTATATCTAACTTCTGTTCTTTTTATTCACTGGTATGGCCAAAATGAGAAAATGTGACATAGCTGGTTGAAGATCAGGAGCTGACGCTGAGGAGGTATACTAATAATGTACAGTAAATCATTCCAACGCCTGTCACTGCGCATGCAGCGGACAGTGCAATTAGCACAATTATTCTTCTGCCGATAGCTCAGCACTTATGTGACGGGCGCAAATGAGAAGTTCTTTTCCCACATAAAAAAAAAATCTTCTCATCGTGAAAAAGAGGAAGTTGTTAACAACCACAGATCGACAAAAATTACCAGGAGACCTGTGGAAGGCCGTCTCTATTGATGAACGATTTTACCTTTTCCCAAAAAATGTTCAATTTTTTTACATATTTAAAACTGAATTTGTTTTTTTTAAATATGACTGAAAGAGAAAATTAAACTACACAAGTAAAATTATACAAAATCTTCATGAGCTTGGTAAACAATGTATCGTACATCGTATTTTAAACAATTTGATCAGGAATAAGCATTGCTAAGTGTACATTATTTTCCCTAAAACACAGCTTCAATTTATCTGGAAAAAAAACCATAATCATCATTAACCTTGAATTCCCTTGAATTATGCTCTGCTTGCATTTTTACGTTTTGTGATGTACTGTGTATTATAAAGCCTACTTAATATACGTTTCGGTTAAGTATTAAATACGAGGAGGTATTGCTTTTTTGGTTTTAAACTGTTCAATATGGTGGTAATCTTCCTTTGAACCATTTATTGTACTGTCAATTCTGTGTAAGCTCCACGAAATGTTTTACTCAGCAGCCCATTTTTTTAAGTAACCTATACGACTTCAATCATACAGGAGAAGTGGGGAGTTTTAAAATGTGCTTCGTTTTTGTTAGGTGTTATAAAATATACTTCCCTCCTGTTTTGTAGTTGTTAAGCACAAGAAAAGATCGTAACTTTATCAAATGCCTTTCTATTTCGTTTCTCTGAAGTTTGTCAGCAGACTCTTTGATAAGGCTGCTTACGTACGTTTCCACAGCGTAAAAAGTATTGAGGACTGAGTAACTGAGGAGTGAATGAATGCCTGTTCCCCAAAATACTAATGTGAATATCCAGAAGATTATAGTGATCCTGCATTGCACACTACTATAAACCTTTACCTGTAAAACTGTACAGTGGAACCTTTCTCCAATGAAATTCTTGTATTTCTTAGTTTACAATCGAACTGAAAATAAAGTATAGTACTGTACTTTGCGCCGTTTCTCACCTTAACCTTAACACCTTACCCAGCAGCATACAATAATACAAGCTGCCGAACAACAGAGTAAAACAAATTTCAGTACAGTCATTAGAATGATATTACAGTTTCTCGAAAAAACACATCCAACTTGAAAAGTCCTAAACCTCACAGCCTCAGTAAGAGTACTTGAACTACTATACATTGGCGCTAAAATGTACAGATGAGGAACATACACATATTTTAATACATGTCAAATGATTTTTGTCATTCACGTATAGTAACGATTAACGACTGTATAGTAAGCTATTGGAAGGTATAAAGATCCGGATTTATATTTTAAAAATACTTTGGATTTAACACATTATACCATTAGAACATATAACAACTTTCAATTTTTGCCAGGTTTAAAAAACAGGGATGTATCTGACAAGCTACAACCTATATTGTGTACTGTATTTTTTGTATTGTATTCGAAATCCAAGATGAAATCATCAGTATCTCACTTAAACGGGGACTGGTGTGACTGTATTTTAGTGCACGAAATACAGCACTGGAAATCAAATGTGTTTTTCGTCTGCATGAGGCAATGCCTATAAGACAGCATATACAAAGATCCTTTCTGGAACTCGCAAGACGGTTACCACTGTAAATTATATCATTTCCCCTTACCTCCACACTGAACGGCTGCTCCTCTCCGCAAACGGCACATAAAATCCACAGCATGAATTGCAAGCAAAACGCCCCTGGATATATACAATTCAACCGTCTTCTATTACGGAATGTTAAACAAATCATAATGACCCGTGTTAATGTAAAATAAAAAAGAACAATAAACAAAGAGAAACGAAGTAAATCCCCGTGTTTCAGAAGGACAAAAACATTGGCCGAGGGATATAGCTGCCCGGATGATCAAATTCGTCGAGAGAAAACATCCAGTGGAGAAGAGCAGATGCCTTTTTTTTTGTCCGTTGACTGTTTTGTTTCAGCCGTTGCAGATTTGATGCTGTGATCAGTCACATTTAGCTTCCTTCACTCAGCAGAATAGCTGGTCATTTTCAACCAGTGCTCTAGCTACAGCGCCTGCGCTTTCCTGAACCCCCAGCAGAGCCGCATATGATAACACTCCCTTTCTGGACTGCGCTGCGCTCGGCGTCATGGAATCTGGGATCGTACGCCAACCTATATAGGTCCGGGAGAGGGGGAAATCGAACAGTCTTCAGACATGCATTGTATCAGCAAAATACAATAGAACTCCTGACATCATCATCACAAATATAGGTTAGGTGCCTGATTTTTAATTATTATTATAATGATGATCTATTAAAATAACCTTAAGCCTATCTACTCTATATGTATGCTTTCTACATGTTTGAAGGTAGCTATGTGTACAATAGAGGTATATACAGTATGTATGTGCAGACATTGATTTGTAATTTTGCTAGGACATTATGGTTATAGTCATAGTATATATGGTTCTTTCAGTGTATCTTATTTATTTGACGTTAAAGACTAGTGTGTTATATAGGAGTGTCAATACATATAACGCATAATGTATTATTACATATTAATATGAGACAACATTAGTATAATGTATTCAATGTAATACATATTAATGGTGGACAATGTTTATGATAATATGATAATGTGACAAAGGAGCCTGTAACGTTTCGTTTCCTTTCCTTTTTCGCGTGCATGTAAGATTACCTGAGATTTCGTGTGCACCTAACATTAAATTAGATTATACTAGAGCCTTCTGGTAAACACAGTAGACCAGTCATTGACAGCAAATACTTATCCTAGGTTTTTATTGTTAACGGACTGACTCAACAAAGCCAGAGCTCATGCTGTTCGAAGTCGAAGACTAAACTAGAATTTGCAGACAAAGCCCACTAGAGGGCAGTGACTATCAATGTCATTGTTGCTAAACCAGTGTTATTAGTAGAGCGGCCACTCGATTATCAATGGCTATTTCTAAGCCTAATACGTAAGAATACACGTTGAATGGAACTGTTAAAAATAAAATGTGAAATTAACCTAAGAGGATTTTACTTTTTTGTGTGATTCCATTGATTTATCCAACACTTTCCATACAGAACACAAACCGGAAAACACAATGAATAATCAGGCATACCTGCAGTATTACACCCATTATCCGAAAACGCAATGTTTTGATGAGTGATTTTGCTTTTAATATTTTTTTGTTTTTTATATCTATACAATACTTTATTTTAACTGTACTGGACATTCATTCATTCTAGCGATTGGCAGTGGAAATAGACACCTCAGTGAAAAACAAATATCAGATTAAGTGATCCACTAGTAATGTCTGGAAATCTGCAGATATCTTTAGAGAGATTTAAAAATAGGCATCGAGCTTTCAAAATGACATGGCTTGTAAATATAAGACAACTCCCTCCTCCATGACATTAAGGAAAGGAGAATATGTCTCCTTGAGTGATGTCTGATATCTAACGTAATGTAGCGGATCTCTCCTGGTTTCCACTTGCACAGGCAGCAGGATAGTAAGAGAGGCAGGAGACGGTAACTGCATCTCAACTAGTTTTATTGCCCTTTTCAGGTACATGGACGTGCTAGTAACTGAAGGAGGAGAGGCAGGTAGGAAAAAAAGGGGACAGAGACTAAACGACTGCTACTGCTCAGCCGGGGGTTTGGCTCGATAGAGAGAAAGGGAAACGCCCCGTATGTACAGAGGAGCGGAGAGGGGAAATGAGTCTGCAAATAGAAAGGAAAGAGGTCAGGGTTCAGAGTCTCCCAGACAGACCGCTTTCGGGGGCGCGATGCCACAATAATACAGTACGTAACCACTGCATAAAATGCGCAGGATAGTAACTCGTATTCTGGCTTCTAATGAGGGTGAAATATTTATTCTGATTAAAGAGGAAAATGTGTTCCACAAGACCTGAACGCAATGAAGAGGAACATCACATGCCCCCCAAATCACAATGTAATTTTAAGAATATTCCTGGGTTCGATTAAATTCTACATTTTGAAATGGAAGGTAGGCATTTTTAAACATGTTTAAAACTATAGCTGCTAACATGTTCCTGTCTCCAAGAGTTGTCTACTATATGTCAATGTTATATTATCTTTTATGTCGTGTTATGTCATTTGTCTTGTACTCAGTACATATGATAATAAAATCGAATTTGAACTTGATTTTTGTTTTGAAATGTAAATTCAATTCCATAATTAAAACCATCAAACCATTACCCAGTTAATATGAGTTCTTACCTTCTTTTGAAATTCCCAGCAATGGTATACAATTAGATGTAATTCTTTTTGTCACATGTTTTTTTGAGGAATGTATCTTGCAAGTGTACAGTTCACCCACAATGGTCAATATTCCTCTCAGGATTTTACCTTACATGAAGGTGTTCATACTGTTCATACAGCATATGAGTCAGCATCATGGGCAGCTCTTTAAAGGCTTCAGCTCATGAATCGCAAACTTAAAAACCTTCAAAGTATCTTATCTGAGTTTTTTTCAGCTTTTGAAGTCTTGTCAATTAGTTTGCACCAACTAATTTTTGAGAGTGATCAGAAAACCTCAACCTATTGAATTGTATTAAATCCAGACACAGTGTGAAAAATATAATTTATTAAGCCCAAAGTCTTTTTATGGACAATCTGGTTCTCAACATGTTGCAACTCTGCTCAGGATACTGAGCACAGGGCATGTCTTTGACTGGTGGTTGTCTGAATTACCGATGGGTTTACTTAACTGAGTGTCTCTGCTCTGGAAGAGAGTACTGTAATGTCAAATCATGGACTTGTGCGTCTCTTTAACTCTAAAAAAAATGTGTTCAAGAAATTACATTTAGCAGGACACAACAAAGATAAAGAGACATTAAATCAAGTTCCCTTGTCCTCTTCCATAAATATGAGGAACATCTGTTACAGAGAGCATGTAACTACCAGGAAACGAGCACTTTCTTAAGGACATATATAGCAGGCCATTAACACAGAAAATATCTGCCAATAGAGAATAATAATAATGACCTGTATTCATGAAATGCCTTTTCCAACCCAAAGACGCTGTACACGGTGATAAAGAAAAAGACGAAAAAGGACAATAAAAGTAAAGGAAAAATCAACAAGAACATAAAAGTTATAATGAAGGGCAATCACAAAAAGGTGAGCTTTGATTTTAGATTTAAAGAGAGTCAAGAGTCAGAGGGGCAGTTACAAAAAAAAACCAAAAAAAACTGGGTACAATGAGCAAAGCACCACCTTCAACTGAATGGAGCTTCCAGGAGGGAGTTTAAACATGGAGGGGTTCAGAGGTGTACAGTATGATGGAGCTAGATTGCTTGGAGCCGTACAAGTCAATAATAAAATCTTATATTGGACATGTGACTTTATAGGTAACCAATGTAGACACTTAAGTGAAGGAGTGATATGCTGCAAAGCTCTAGTGTGAGTTATTCTAGCTGCAGGGTTTTGGAAATATTGGGCAACTTGTTGAGAAGACTGTTAGAATAGCAAAGAAGAGTTGCAAAATCAAGCCTTGATGTTATACTGTAAATGCATGAGTCAAGCACTCAGCATCGGACATTGATGGAAATTTCCTAATCAATTTTAATTTACATGGGGTTCAAAAAACAGGAGAGGATCAAGTGTGACTCCCATATTCCTGACAACAGCTGATGCCTGAATGAGGAAGCCATCCACCATGATTGTGAAATTCTCCAACATCCAGCTGCCCACCAGTAAATTTCTGTTTGGTTACTATTTAGCTTCACAAAAATTAATGTAAACCACAGCTCGACGTCTCACAAACAGGAGATAAGTGAATAAGTGATGGAGGCTGGAGATCGAGGGGGAAGAGATTTTAACGTAAATCTGACGATCATCTGCTTAACATCTGAAAACCATGTTTGCATGTAAACTTACCAAGAAGAGCAATATAAATAATAAAAACCAACAGGCCCAAGACTGAACGATGTGACACAATGTGATTAAATGGATCATGGGAGAATTATGAGGACCAAGGGAAAATGCTGCCTGTAGATCAAATGTGAGCAGAACCAGTTAAAGACAGTACCATTTATAGAGAAGAATGTTTACAACCGATTGAGCAACACTGAATGATTTACTGTATCAAAAAACTGCACTAAGGTAAAGGATACTCATAGCCCCCAAATTAGACACAAAAAGAAAATCATTCACAACCCTGACAAGTTCCAGTGCTATGACTGGAGTGAAAACTGGGCTTGAAAGGTTTAAACAGATCATTTGTTATCATTTGAACCTGTAATTGATGTGCTACATAGGAATAGTAAATTAGAAATTTGTCTGTAGTTCATTATTATATCAGACTACAAGCCAGGCCTTTTGGTATAGGAGTGATTGATGCAGGTTCTTTAAAGAAATAGGGACCACACCCTTGGAAAGGGAACTGTTGATGATGTTGACAATTAATGGGAAGATGTCTGGCAGGTAAGCTCTCAGTAAAGAGGCAATAAGTTGATTAGCAGCTGTTAATGATTTATTAAGTTGATCTGCATTAACTAAACTAAATTCAGAAAACTCTGGTACGGAGGTAATGTCAATGGAAAAGTTAAGGCTAAAGTAGTTATCTGAATCAGACTAAGACTAAGGCTTGTTACAGATAATTTTAGATTTATTAGATCAATTTTGGATTGAAAGAATCACAAAAATGTAAGACAGAGGTCAGGGGTAAAAGTTCAGAGTTGTCAGGGGATTCAATAAGCTTTAGAGCAGAGCACTTTACGATTAACTAGTCCAGTTCTGATTAAATTTGAGATATACAAGGATCTCTCAGAAGACAGAACAGCTTACTTATACTGTAGCTACAGCTATATATACTACAGCTACATTGTGTGTACCACAAGGCCAATTTTTTTACTTCATGTGTATGCCATGAATATGATTGTGGGAAACTAAACAAGTTTTTAAGGGGGGAGAGTTTATCCAAAGTACTAGTCAACACAGTGTTTAAATTACTGACTAGAATTGACAGAGATGACAGAGACAGAAGACTGACAGAGATGACCAGTCTTGTAAAAGGAGACAACTAATTACAACATTAGAGAAACAAGTAAAACAAGTAAAATCAACAATGGATTGGACCCAGGAGCAAATGGTGGAAGAGAACTGCAGCAAGACAGGTGCAAACATGTTGACCCAATATACATATAGGCAAAACTCAGTTGGCAATTCATGGCTAGCATTTGTATTCATCCTGATCATGCCATATTAACAAGACAACATCTGTACGAGAGCAAAGTGGCTCATATGGCTAGAGCTCGTCCTGATTAAAGACTTCCCCCCTGGGTGAGACATTAGTCTCTTGCAAGCTGGTCCTCACTTATACAGTTGGGTGGACTGGAGCCACTGGCATAATGTACCTTAATCCAGTGTCTGCAGCAGAGACTTGAACTCAGAGACAGGGGTGTAGCTAAAATAAGTCGTACAACAAGCATAGAAATCCCCTAGGTGATTTGGGCTGACACAGCCCTGAGATTGCTCAGCCAATTGTCTGTCGCTAGTTGGCAATGCTGAGCGGGGCTGGATAATGATGTAACCCAATCGTGAACTAGCTGTTAACTTAATCCCTCTAAGCACTCTAGCCTCCCTTTCACCCACCACAAACCACTTGTGAGTATTCTTATCACATGGCAAGAAGAGGCATCTCTGAAGGACAATAACAGACTTAAAAAGCTCAAGCCAGGCTCTGCAAGCACACTGACAGTCTCATTTTTCATTATCCATTATGTTCAGTTTCAAGTAAACAGCTTTCCAGTAAGTGGGGGTATTTGTAAAGGAGGTCCCTATTTCTTCTTTGGGCAAACTACTGTATAGGCAAACTGCCCATTACACAGCAAATGAATTAGAAAGGCAATTTGCCAATAAAAGAAAATCATGCTCAAAGTCTTTGTTGAACACACTTTTTTAATATTTCTGCTGACATAGATTTTGCTGCTGGATTTGTATTTTCCAATTCAGAATATTCAGAATTAATTCAGAATAAAAGATAAAACTCTTTACAGAAGCCCTAATATAATAATCATAAATGATTCTATGTTTGACAACTAATAATCCCTTACTTAACTTGTTCTAATTTATCATGTTTAACCAAAGTAGATAAATCAAAACTAGAGGTGAAAATGAAACCAAACCTTAACAAATACAATAGTATTGTTTGACTTACAACACAGACACTATTAGTAATGTACTTAGTAATTAGTAATTAGTAATCAATAAAGTATCTATCCATCTAATGAATAGTGTATCTATAGAAAAAGATTATCAACATAGATAAGTAAAATATTATTGATGCAATTAATCTGATTTGGTCTCCCTCTGTGTTAGGCTTTGTGGCTCCATGTTATGAAAATCAAGAGGCTTTTGCACAGTTATATCTGGGGTGTGAAGCCAGAAGACAGGACAGTGAAGTCTTTACTCGTCTTTACTTATTCAGATTGTTGTATAAATGGAAAAATGACCAAATTCATATCATATTTCACATTTAGGAGAAAAATATCAAACACTTTTAGTAACTAAATCATTACTTAAAAGGTTAATGGCAATCTACAGTACTTTTTATGTTACTGTATATAATATTCTGCCTCTGTTTTGTTACTCTTAGAATGTCATTTCAGAGACCAACACTCATAAAGGCCACATCCTTGGAAAAGTAAAATGAAAAAGAACTGAAGTGATGTATTGTCCAATGTCAGTTCATAATATTGAAACTAGGCTTCAGAGGCTTCAGAGTTTGATGGACATTGATAGATTCTCCTTAGGAACTCGAAATCAGAGCTGAAAAGTCTTGGCAGAAGCCATGCAAGATCTTCCTTCTATGTGTTTGGTTTATTAATGGCTTTTCTAAAAGAAATACCCTTGTTTAATAAATATGAACCTTTTTATTTTTTCTACACTTCCTTACTTATTGCATGTCTGTGCTAGAGATTACATTGATTTGTTAATAATTTCACTAATGCTAACTAACATTTTTTTCATTGAACTGGAATGACAGGGGTGTCGCAGGGCAAGGGTGCAGGACTCATCAGTTCTAGTACTGAAGGGCTGCTGTGTCTGTGGGTTTTCATTCCAGCTCAGCTTTTAAAGCGCTATACGAGCTGGTTACTAGATTAACTGGACCAATTTGACTTTTCTCGAAACAAGTGCCAATACTGGACAACACTTGACTTCTCCCAGCTCTTCATGTGTTGCTGTTTAAAAGAAACCGAGAAAACCTGCAGACACATGGTTGTCAAGGACCAGTATTGGATACCTCTGTTTAAGGAAATATTAATTATCTTTTCCCTGCGAACCAAACAGACTGTAACCCATTCTGTTGTAACCATGGAAACCTGCTGAAGTATTTTTTTTATCCTGCAGCTCCACAAATATTAATATATTATTTTAGAGATATATTAAAATAGTACTTTAAATCCAGTCTTCTCAAGTACAGTACAGGACAGATTAAAGCTAATTACATAAAGATGTTTTGTTTGGGCCAAACAAACAACTAAATAATCCAAAAATGTTTTTTTTAAATTGCCAATACAAGGTGTTGGGATAATATCACAATAATATAATTTCAGAATTTTTACTCTCTTCCATTATAAAAATTGCTAAAACATAAGAGACATAGTATAATATTGATTAATATCCATTCATTGATTTTATAAGTCCTTATCCAATTCATGGTTGCAGGGTGTAACGAAGTGTTCTTTCAGGACCCTATGCAGACAACACAATCTGGAGAGGAGTGGGAAAAACAAAGGGAAAAAAGCATGCAAAGGGCGTGGAAGGAAAACAGGGGGCATGTCCAAGGTACACTGGTGTTCAGGGGGGCGTGTCCGAGGCAAACTCGTCCAAAGGATTCCGTAGCAAATCCAAGAGTGTTCCAATGTCCAAAACCAGGAGATCCATCCGGCCACAGACAAACAGAGTTAAAAGCCGGAGCAGGAACCGGCAAAGGGTCGGGGGAATAGAAGGGGGGTAACGGGACCAGATGCTCCAGTCCCGGACCCAGAAGGTCAGGATGCCGTTGTGAAGCCGATGCCGTCAGGTCACTCCTGGACTCACAGGCAGGCAGGCTTCCATCTTCCAAAGCTGAGCCCAGATTGGCAGAAACGCCTGGCTTTTATAGGACAGGGGCAGGAACCGGAGGCAGGTGCAGGAGATAATTACAAAACTAGGAAGGGCTGGAGCGTCCTTAAGAGGAGAGATTTATGAGCATGATACAGGGGAACTGGAGCCCACAAGCAACGGGCTCAAGGCAGGATACACCCTGGATGGGACACCAGTCCATCACAGGGCACAGACACAGAGATGAACACATTCACACCTGGCACCAATTGTCCAAAAGCCAGTTAATATACAAGTATGTAAGATATATAGTGCCTTCAGAAAGTACTGTATTTACCCCCTTGAATTTTTTCATATTTTGTTCCTGTTGTACCTCCAAATTTTAACACATTGAAATAATTTTTAAACCCTTCAATAAAACTATAAATTCAACACATTTATGAATAAAAAATATTTTTTATTCAAGAACATTCATTTCTCCAGAATGTAAGACTTACACTTCTCATTTACAAAAAGTATTCACCCCCCCGCCCCCGAGTCAATACTTTGTACATAGTCCTTTAGCAGCAATTACAGCCGCGAGTCTTCTTGGGTATGTCTGTATGAGCTTTGCACATTTAGATTGTGGATTTTGTGTCTGTTCTTCAATACAAATTTTCTCCAACTCTGACAAATTAGATGGCGAGCATCAGTGGACAGCAATTTTCAGGTCATACCACAGATTTTCAAGTGGATTTAAGTCTGGGCTCTGGCTGGGAGATTCAAGAATACTAACTTTCTTTTTTTCAAGCCATTCCTTGATAGTTTTTGCCTGTGCTTTGGGTCATTGTCCTGCTGGAAAATGAATCTTTGCCCTAAACGCAGATCTCTGGCTGACTGCTGAAACAGGTTCTCCTCAAGGATCTACCTGGATTTCGCTTCATCCATGTTGCCCTTGATGGCAACAAGCTTTCCAGTTCCTCCTGCTGAAAAGCATGATGCTGCCACCACCATTCTTGACGGTAGGGATGGTGTAACCTGGGTGTTGGGCTGTATTTGGTTTGTGCCAACCATAGCGCTTTGCTTTCAGGCCAAAGAGCTCAACTTTAGTCTCATCAGACCACAAAAGTTTCTTCCAAAAGGTCTCAGGTTTTGTCACTTGGCTTTTAGCAAACTCCATCCAGCCACTCTCCCAAAGACGCCAAATCTGCAAAGTGCTGAAGAGATTGTTGATGTCAGGGCAGTTTCTCCCATTTCAGCCAAAAAGCTCTGCAACTCTGTCAGTGTTGTAGCTGGCCTCTTGGTCACTTCTCTGACAATTGCTCATCTTGTCCAGTTGCTCAATTTGGTAGGACAGCCTGATCTTAGTAGTGTCTGGGTTGTGCCATGATTTTTCCATTTTGTTACAATGGACTTCATGGTGCTCCTAGGAAGGTTCAAAGCTTTGCCAATCTTTTTATAACCTTCTCCAGCTTTTTTCCTCCTAAAAACTTCATCTCGAAGTTCCACAGGCAGCTCCTTGGTCTTCATGACAGCAGGACTGATCTGATCTGCTGTTTTAGTTGTGTAGCTAGAAATGACACTAGCACTTTTAGTAAGTATAAAAGTGTATTATAAAGTATAATCTTTATAATTCACATCTATTTGCAACATTATAGTGACTTTGCTTTTACTTTATGCCTGTTAATTATCATGAAAATCTACTGGTCCTGGTTCTGGATGCTGGATGCTGGATGCTGGATCTGGCAGCTCAAGCAGTCTTCTATCCTCCAAGTCCATCTCCCAAACTCCCAAACAACTGGGGAAAAGTAGTTGATCCAGTTCAGCCCGTAATTAGACAGGCTAGGGTGGAATGAAAGCCTGCAGACATCACAGCACTCCAAGAATGATGTTGTTCACATCTTCTCTACATGTAGTATTACAAATAATTTATACTACAAATAATTTAACATTGAGCATATTTACCCATTTTGTAACAGATTAGGTATTGTAAAAGACACCGTCAACATGCAAAAAAGTCAAAGATCGTGTGAAGCGAATTACCCTGTGATATGATTGCTTCCCGTGTTAAATAAAGTGTCCAAGAAACTTACAAATTAACAGTAAATGTATTCTTAGATATTATTGTTGAATATTCTATTCTGATGCAATCTTCACACCCTGCAACAATCAACAACAATGTCTTTTCTTTAGAATCAGTATCTGCGGGAGCAACCCATCAGCCATCAGGCATGAATAGAGTGATTCTGCAGCACTTGCCCCAGCAGTGGCTTCTTCACCCTTCCACTTCACACTGTACATTCAGCACACATGGTCTCACAGAGTGAAAAGAAGCCATTGCATCACATGGAAACAACTGGGTGAGATGGTGATAGTAATCACAGAGAGAACCATCATAAAATAAAAGATAGAGGTTATGTTTTTATTCTTTAAATTCAAGGCATTCAATGCAAAATATATGTGTTACAACAACATAAAATATCAAATTTATTTTTCTTTGCATTTGCTTGTATTCAGCAGTCTTCCAGAGAAGCATCATCCAAATCCGTAAACCGGTTACTTGAGACTATTCAGATGTGTCTGGTCAGTGGTTGAAGAGCATGGTGATCTTGATTAATTAAGCCAATTACTTGCTAATTTAAATTTTTTACACTGATCCCTCGAGTTGATTGCTGAGGCAATCTCTCTAAAAAGATTTCCCTTTATTTGAAAGAGCTGTAACTTAAAAACCCAATCAGTATATCTGATAAATAAACCCAATCAGTATACAGTATCTTCATTTGGTGAGAGAAAACCAGATCTGCTGTTGGAATTCAATGTGAACATGGAAGAACATGGAAACTCCATTCAGAAGTAACTGCAGCCAGAGCTAACTGCTGTGCTACCATGCTGCTCCTTTTAGACCTTATAATCCTAGGCTTTGACACTGGATAATCAGATCACATTGTTCTGTGAAAGGAGACAACAAAAGTATTCAAAAATGAAATCAGACTTTTTTTTCTCACTAGGTGTTCAAGGTATCAGAAATTCTTCAAGATATTAACACCCTACTGGTGTCAGAAAATGAATACAGTATGTGCAGAAAACTATTAAATTAAATGAAAATGAAAGTATGTTAGTGAAAAAATTGTAGCTGAACTTATTTAACAAAATGTCACTTGTACCAAATAGCAAACACATGTTATTCAAAATTTGTACATGTGGCCTTAAACAAAAGTATTGTAAGTATTTAATTACCGACTTCTTTTTCAGGACTTAAAATTCAAAATACCTTTCTTTTAACTTACGAAACCAGTTCCTAACACAATTTAAATACTTATAGTTGGGCAATATTGAAGTTAGATTTGTAGTTAAACAACAAACATATTTGCTTTTCTGTACAGTAAGTAAGCAGAATGTAGGATACAGGGCGAGATGCCAGTACAACCATTCTGAATCAAGAGCAGATGCAATTATTACTTCAAAGCTATATTTCAGGACGAGGTCTGGAGTTTTGGCAGAAGCAGACAGTGGGAGGAAATGGATGTAGCAAGGCAACATCCTCCGCTCAAGATTTGAGAAGAGGAAATAATTAGGAAACTGAAATGAAAGGCAAAAGACAAAGTGTCCTCACTTTAAACTGATGGCAAGACAATCACAATAGAGACTCCAGTATTGGACTGGGAAGTCACCATTTCCAAACCACAAATCCTTTTGCACCTGTTTCTATATGTTATTGATTCCTTTAAAACATCCAAATCTATCTGTTTATCTACCTGGTTGTCTGGCTGTAAGTTTGTTTACGTCTGTCTTTCAATCTGCTTGTTTATTTGTTTTAATTTACTGCTATTCATTGTAGCTATTTTATTTAGTTCTATGCAAAATGAGTTAATTCCATATTCCATATGAATATGTTGTTAATAAACAAATCAATTAATCAAATATTTTAAATTTCATCTTAAAAATACATAATTGGTTTATTGCTGGAAATAAAGGAGTGTTTTAAAGTTACAGTCCTTTCATATAAAGGGAAATCTTTTTAGAGAGATTGCCTCAGCAGTTAGAAACCAACTCGAGGGATCAGTGTAAAAAATTTAAATTAGCAAGTAATTGGCTTAATTAATCAAGATCACCATGCTCTTCAACCACTGACCAGACACATCTGAATAGTCTCAAGTAACCGATTTACGGATTTGGATGATGCTTCTCTGGAAGACTGCTGAATACAAGCAAATGCAAAGAAAAATAAATTTGATATTTTATGTTGTTGTAACACATATATTTTGCATTGAATGCCTTGAATTTAAAGAATAAAAACATAACCTCTATCTTTTATTTATGATGGTTCTCTCTGTGATTACTATCACCATCTCACCCAGTTGTTTCCATGTGATGCAATGGCTTCTTTTCACTCTGTGAGACCATGTGTGCTGAATGTACAGTGTGAAGTGGAAGGGTGAAGAAGCCACTGCTGGGGCAAGTGCTGCAGAATCACTCTATTCATGCCTGATGGCTGATGGGTTGCTCCCGCAGATACTGATTCTAAAGAAAAGACATTGTTGTTGATTGTTGCAGGGTGTGAAGATTGCATCAGAATAGAATATTCAACAATAATATCTAAGAATACATTTACTGTTAATTTGTAAGTTTCTTGGACACTTTATTTAACACGGGAAGCAATCAAATCACAGGGTGATTCGCTTCACAGAATCTTCAACTTTTTTGCATGTTGACAGTGTTTGGAGTTTGGGAGATGGACGCGGAGGATGGAAGAAGTTTATTTGGGTTTATTTGGTCCTAAATTGCTAGAAGTCCCTAAAACTCCTCCTTGCCCTGAGAGGTCTGGAGGTTATGTGAGAGCAGACCTGTCTTGCATAGGCTGTAGGGTGCCACAACCCTGTCAGGCAGCTTTTTAGATAATAGGTGTGTGGGATTTAATGGAAAATTTAAAAAGTGTTCAGATAATGTAAAAAGAGTATGCCAAGCTCCAGGTATACAGTAGCTTAAAGAAATACAGTACATGAGAACTGCAAGAGGAAGACAAAAAAGAGAATGATGATGAAACATCATGAAGATAATTTCTTCCATTTTATAACAGTAACAGAAAAGTTAAAGAAAACAGATTCATATTATGAGATGAAAATATGGGATTCATATTATGAGATGAAAAAAATGAGTATTTCAAACAGATTTTCAAGAAACAAGCTATCAACAACATACCTCAGGTTATAGAAGAAGCCCCATTAGTATTGAAGAATTTTATCTTAACTTACATTGAGGTACTACAGGGACTAGGATTGCATCAAAATTAGTAAATTGTCAAGACTTATTTTCCCAGCTGCATAATGGAAATGAAAGATGCAATTCACAGATCTCTAACTATTTCAGCCGTCAATAAGTTGTACTGTATCCACAGCTTGGAGATTTGGAAACATGTCCATCAAACATATCCATCAGACACTAATTTATTAAAAGGGAGACATACTGTAACTGAAAAGACAAATTTTAAGCTTATTTCTGTAAGTAGTAAAGTTATTCAAAGAACTGTAAGATCTGAACTAGAAGAATATTTCCAAAATAAAGGTGTTTTAAGAGTGAGCCAAAATGGTTTTATTAAAGGAAGGTTAAATTTACCTGCTGTAATTTATAAGAGCTCTTTGAACAACTAACTAGAACTGTTGATACCAATAAAGCACATGGCATGATATAATTATATTTCAAAAAAGCTTTTAATAAGATCCCACAAAAAAACGAATCCTAAGACTAATTAAAGTCCATGTAAAATGTGAGAAAATCAATGTGCAGCAGTGTATGCACGAATATTGAAAATGATTAAACTACAGGAAACAACAGGTCGTGTTAAAGGACATGTAGTTGGATCAGTAGAAGCAGTTTTATACCACGATGATTTGTTTCAGAAGACCGTTGCTCTTCATGTAGATTTCTATCCTAAGCACCTATTCAGATTCTGGTATTGTTAGAAAACTAGATAATTTGCAAATGACACAGACAGAGGGGGAGTGGGAAACACGTAAAAACTGTAAGAGATTTACAAAAAGGCTTTGAGAAAATCATGAGCTTGGCAAAAACTTGGTAAATTAAATTTAAGTACACGTAAGTACAAAGAATTTTAAAATACACTAATAATACCTCATTTAGAACATTATGTAAAATTTTGTAACAAAGATACTGCTGCTCCAGAGACAAAAATCAAATGCATTCCTGGGCCCAAAGGAATGTCCCTCACTGACAGTCTAGTCTTGAACGTTAAACCTAAAGAGAACATGATATAAGTATAATTTCTAGCTTAAAGTATCCAATACAGGATTGTGGGGGAGCTGGAGCCTATCCTTGCAAGCAACAGGTATCACGATCGTTAACCCCTCCTCTTAAGGACGCTCCAACCCTTTCTTGTTTAATGTTTATCTCCTGCTCCTGCCCCCTGTAGCGGCGAGGCTTATTAATAAGACAGAATTAAGTGTTGCTGTGCTTTCCCAAATGAGGCCCCATCTCCCTCTTCATCTCTGTGGTGCAGCCACAGAGAAACTATTCATGCAGGCTGATTTAAAGATGTTTTCTTTTGATAAGGGACGGCTCCCAAATGCACTTAGCTAAGCCTGGCTATCATGATCAATGGTCATCCATTGGCGCCTATCTGTCTAGGGAGTGCCAGATGGACATCTGGACTGCATTCCTAGGTGTCAGGAGTAAGTGACTTATATCTCACCTTGATCAACCAATCAGGGACTGGTAGGGCCGAGTAACCCACGTGGAATTCTGATGCCCATGAAGTTCCTCCAGGTGAAAACAGGCAACACAGAGAGCCTGTAGGATTATTGTGGACTATTCTGAGACAATTCTAAAGGGAATTCAAAGGAGAATTCCAGGGCAGGACGGCCCAGGAGCAGAAGGCGCCCAAGGGCAGGACATTCTCGCAGCGCGCCTCCTGACCATCCTGAGACTCAGCCCGGACAACCACGGAACGGCCAGTGTGTCCGAATGCCAGAACTTTCCTCTGTTCTAAGAGTCTAGAGCGGAGGTTGCCAGAGAGTAACCAGAGGATCCACCCGAGGTTAGCATCAGCAGCAAGCCTCGTGAACAGGTCGGAACTGTGGACAGCTGAATCACTATTCAGAACTAGCTCTTCATCAGGAACGAACTGGTCCACTTCCTGACTTGCTGGGACCCACAGTCATCTTTTCTCCTGTGCGCAACCTTTGCTAGTTAAAGCCAACACTAACTAGCCGGTCAGTGAGCATCAGCAGCGCACCGTCGCAAGCCGCACAGCACAGCCTGGCACGGAGCCAGAGAGCCCGCAGGAGATCTAAATCCCCAAAGATTGGATGAGTATTCAACTTCACTGCATTACTGCTCGAGAATTCAATTGTTATCCCAACCAGTTGATATCAATTTAATCCCTAAGAGTTATGTACTTGTTTTGAGTATCTAATGTAGAAGTTATAACCAAGTTCATTTACGAAACGGTGTAAATGAATGATATACTGAACGTATGTCCTCTTGATATATGTAACTCTTTGTAACTGACTGAATATATACCTTTTGTATTCTGATAACCCTCTTGATAAGATCTGTTAGGTTTATATGCATATTTTATGTATTAATAAATGTATCCTCGTGTATTAGTACCTGTGTGTGTGCATTGTTTGAGTTATATCGCATGGTTGGATTCTAAAGCCATCAAAAGAATCAATTTTGTGATTTACTGCTACAATTAATAATTGTCCCAGTAAATGCCCAAACCCTACAGAACTGGTGCCTTCAGAGAGCACACTACACCCCCATGCTATAAAATCTATCTTAAAAAAAGGTGGTGTGGTAGTACTGTGGCTAAGGATCTGCACCTGTGGTTGGAAGGTTGCTGGTTCAAATCCTGCAGCTGGCAGAGGAATCCTCCTCCATTGGGCCCCTGACCAAGACCCTTAACCCTAGCTGTTCCAGGGGTGCTTACTTTGTGCTCTTACTCTGAGCTTCTCTCTCCCCATCTGTGTGTCTTATGGAGAGCAAGTTGAGGTATGTGAAAAGATTTCTAATGCAAGAAGTTGTATATGGCTAATAAAGTGATCTTATCTTATAAAAGCCAGACGTTCCTGCCAATCTGGGCTCAGCTTTGGAAGATGGACACCTGCAAGCCCAGAAGCCCGCCTACCCCCAAGTCCAGGACCGACACAAAGGCATAGGCTTCACAGCGGTGTCCTGACCTTCTGGGTCCAGGACTGGGAGCGTCTGGTCCCGTTACTCCCCTTTTATTCGCCGTATCCCACTCTGGCTTTTAACTCCATTTGTCTTTGTCAGGATGGATCACCTGGGTTTGGACTTTTGCTCAGTCTTAGATTTGCTAATTGACTCCCTTGGACTTGTTTGCCTCGGACACACCCCCCTGAACACCAGCACACCTTGGGCATGCCCCCTGTTTTCCTTCAAGTCCCTATCCTCACCTTTTTCCCGTGTTTTCTCACTCCTCTCCAGATTGTGCTGTCTGCATAGGGTCCTGAAAAAAATGCTTTGTGACAACAGGTGCAAGACAGGAAACACCCTGGGAAGCCAGTCCATTGCAGAGCTCACACAGACACAAAACAGGCACATTCACACCAGGGCTGGTTTTCCCAGAAGCCAATTAACCTACATGTGTGTTTATAGTGTAGGAGGAAACAGGAGCACCCAGAGGAGACCCACGCGAACATACAAACTCCGCACAGATTGCACCCCAACAATTGAGCCCAGGTACCCAGCACTGCAAAGCAGTAATTCTAACCACTCGAAGTGCACCCTGAAGTGCATTTTTAACCAAGAACAGGAGATGATATTTACACAAATGATGGTGGGAGCATGGAACAATCTATTCAACCATGTTGTTAAAGCTGACACTGTAGCTTCTTTCAAGAAAATTATGGATGCAGTCCTTGGATTAATTAATTACTACCGACCAATTGGCCAAATAGGCTCCTTGTTAGCAATTTTTTTGCATTCTGATCAGCTGATTCAAACACATAGATGTCAGATATATAGGAGTGTCTGTTGACTAACGAGAGTCCTACTTTATGGAGCTGACATTTCATCTGCTGGTGAGCCAGACCGTCCTGGCTCAGTTCCCAGTCTTTGCTTTCAATGATGAGTTAGGGACTCTAACTTGTGTTACCAGCATTTGCTTACACTGCCTTGTGAGATTTTGTAGAGAATATAAAAGGCTTTATTGAAGTTTTACTGTTGTTGTTTTCCTAGTTCATGGAACATTTTTCTGATGCTTCAAACTAGAGTACAAGAAAGTTATACCAAATACTGGATGACAGAAACTAAAAAATATGCTATCTGATAGCATTAAATAGTCTTATGAGACAGTTGGGATGATTTTCACTTTGTTTTTAAGTGCAGCACATACTGTACCTGTATGTTCATTATGAAACACTCCCTAGACTAAGATAAGGTTTTTTTTTTTTTTTTTAATTGCCCTCACACTCATAAAACCTGACAGGACTGGACTTGCAACTAATTGTACAGTTGTTAATGTCCTAGTTTATAGGACAGTGTGGTGGAAAACCCTGTACTCACAGTGTGGTGGAAAACCCTGTACACCCTCCCTGTTCTTGTACAGTACTTCTAAACTCATCTGTAGCCTTTTGGCACATAGAGTAAGTCAAGCTGTCTCTTACACAGCTCCCTGCATTTTCACTGTACCTTCCAAGATCTAACTAGATCTTGTTAAAGATGCCCCTGGAACCATTATCAAAATAATAATCTCACTCCCTGAATTCAGAGTGCTCCATATAAAAGCATGCCAATGGTGCCATACAAGGAGTATTTTAGTTTCCCACTTGACTCATCACTGCCACATTGACATTTAAATAGCCATCTGTGGAGGAACTGCCTTCTTCCAAAAAACAAACTAGTCAGCTAAGAGCTTCTGGTCTTAGTACTTTGTAGTATTTTGTTTTTATCCCCTCGGTACCCTTCTCTCTTTAATAATGTTACACAATAGCAAACGTAACCATACAATAATCTCACATGTCAAACAGACTGACATTCTTCTTAATGGTTAAGCATTACAGAAACAAATTACCCCTTCAGGGTGGCCTGTGAATAAAAATAGAATTCACTGCGGTTGTATAAAAATAAACAGATTAGGACCCACACACTTGATGTTGTGAACAGACTGGGTATTTACATAATAGGCTTATCTGTTTATTCGGATTTGCAGTTGCCACCTTTCCAAGAACCCAGCAAGTTTGCTAAAGTAGTCTTTCTACCATCTGTGGCAAGCATTTGGGGGGGTCTTTGCTTAGGAAGACATAAAACTGCCTGTGTCACAATCGAAGACGTAAATGCATCCTAACTTGAGAAACCAATTGCGCAAAGGAGCAACTTAGTCACTGTAGCAGCTTTGGCAGGCTTGTGTGTGACTGCTTTTCACATGTCTAAGAGATTGACTTACTTGAATGATAGAAATTTCAAGGGCATAATCTGGAGCTTGTTGACCATGCTGTTGAACTGATGAACAGGCTGTTCGGCTCCAGGGAATTTATTCTAGCATTGCCTCACTAGCAAAACAGTTAAGCAGTTTCAGTGTCTTTAAAAACTTCTTCTCTTCAATCATCTGTATTACTGGTACAGAGAAGAAGTTTAAGAAGTAATATCACATTATTCTTATTTTTATTCTTATTCTTATCAGAAATTCAGGAGGAAGTACCATATAAATTTTGCTTTCTGAACTTGCACTCTGCACTACTCTCTTGCCGCCCCATCTTCACCCTTGCAGCAGCTCTCTGGCTCATTCCTTTTGAAAGTGAGGGGAGTGGGTCTAATGCAATTTGTCTCTCTAACACATTTATTACAATCTAAGAAACTACTACACATTAGCATTAAAAGCAGCATCTGTAATATCAAGGCACTTTTATAAGGCAGTGAATCCTCAGAAGCACAGGTTTGCTAGTGTAACCAAACTATTTCCATTCCAATAAATCCTCTTCACAGTTGATACTAGCAGGGAAAATTTCATTTATTAGTTCATCTATTTGCAAAAGTAGTTGAAATACTTCAAATCCAACTGAAAACATTCCATTTCTCCTATACCTGCACAACCCCCAATGCTGTTGCTTTGTCATATGTGTCCACTGACTGAAGAAAATTGAAGTAAACATGTCATCGGATGCAGAAGATATTTCCTGTGTCTTTCAATATAAGACTTTTTAATGAATGAAATTCTGAATAAATTAGATTAAATGTAACTAATCGATACTGTTAAAGGCAAAACTCTACTCTACTCGGACACAATGATTCTATGTACTCAAAGTAAAGAAACTCTTAAACTAATAAAGAAACTGATACTCCCCAATGTTTTGTGTGAAAAGGTAGTTTGTGCACCTCCACAGTTTGTCAATTCATATAGAGTCTGCAGAGGTGTTGCACAGAATTCAACTCAATTCGTAGAAATTATTTTATTAAGGTGTTTTATTAATAATTTCCTGTCAGACATTTATAATTAATACATATATAATTATAGAGGAGTGAGATACTGTACCAATCCAGCTGTCTTGTTCTGTCCAGCTGTGTGACTGGTTTTGGTATGTGGAAATCTTGAATGTGACCTTGACATTATGGTCAGCATTCTAACCCAAGAATTATAAAATGGTGGTTCTGTGATATCTGAAGTAGTTTGTGCCAGCTTGTTGGGAAATTAAAGCACATCCAGTGCATGATCACTGAGTATTTGATCACTTGACCTGCATTTTGAAAAAGTCCATAGCTACCACATGTACCCTGATGTTTAAACTCAGTTTATAAGTGTGCAATTCTTGAACACTTTCATTTGCCAAACGTTTTCTTGTGAAAGATGAAGACAGATTTGCACTGCATATATTGTGCTAATCACAATAAAATTAAGTAACGGGGTACAGTATATTTAAAACATATTTCTTGTTTCAGACAGTGTTTATTTAAATTTCATACAGTAGGTTGACTGCAAAGGGAAAATACAATAGTTAGCATTAAATATTAATTTTGTAGAGTGTAGGTTTAAAACATAAATTGCCTTTGATTTATCTTAGTAGAACAGTAATTCTTCTCAGTCATTATCTATTGTTAACACAGACTGGGTCATCTGAAGGAAGACCAGGTTTAAGGAAAGCAGTGACACTAACTTGAAGAATGTGTACTTACACTGGATAAATGTGATACACCCAGTGAAGCATTGTACCACATGGATAAATAATGCATTTCTGACCATTTTAATCTGTATTAGTTAAGAGCTGTTTGGTTAACAACAGGAGGATTCGGATAAAACAAAAATATACTTTTGTAAAGTATTCAATATAACTCCCCAAAATGCACTGGTAAATTAAAATAATGGTTGAACAAATTAAAAGACCCACAACTTTTCACCAATGGAAAGCATGCAACCTTAATATTATGGAAGATAAATGTTTCGTACTAGGCATCCAGTACAAAAATCAACAACTAACTATATCTAATATATATCTATATCTAACAAGTAATAAATAACAATTGTTTAAAATGGCTCATTTACACATTTTGTAAGAATTGCATTTGGGTAAGTGTTTTCGAATTTAAGCAAGATTCCCAGACCTAAATTCTTTCAATAAACAGCTGGATGAGATCCTTAGATCAATTAACTTTTAACTAAATGGGCTAAATAGGCAGAATGGTCTTCTCTTGTTTGAAACCTTTCTTATGTTGCTAACATATTATGGTACTGTGGGTATTATACATAGGTTGGTCATCAATTATTGTGTAACAGTATCTTACTGTAGTAAGCTTTTTGTTGGGATGGAACACAATTTATAAAGTACCTAATTTACTTTAAAGTAAATTACTACTATTTGGGATTTAGCAAAGTTCATAACAGATGAGTAGGCACTCAATACATGGGTAAGGCAATAATGCCAGATGAGACAAACAGGAGACGTCTTGTTATGCAAACACACCCTAATGTTCAGCCTCCTGGTGCACCATGTGGTTGAACAGACAAAACAAACATAACATTGTGACCATCCTCACACCAAAAGAAAGGGACAATCCCCTCCCAGCCAGGCATACAGGCATGTCAATCAATGAAACCTTTTTAAATGTAACTGCTTGAATTAGGCATTAATAAAGAATTTTTGCAGCTCCCATTCTGGTAAAGGAGATCAGTGAACTAAAATGCATATGTCTCTAGACTGCTATTTGGTGGGTTGTGAGTTCCACTCTCTGTGAGAGGCACTACATTTGCATCCCTGTATTGTACCCCAGATTCTCCACCAGCAATGGGGAGTCACATGCTTTCCCATCTGTTTACCACCACAGAAACCTGGATAGGTTCTGCCCCGATCAGCTGATGTACCACAGATATTGATACGTCCTATGGATTCTGGTGAAGACCTTACATTCCTTAATTATGTGATAAATCATCAAATAAAAACTAAAGAGAATAACAAAATGATTAATGTTACAGATGAAATTACAAATTTAGACACCCAACGTTAATGTATACACCTGTGGGGTAAAGTCTATTGAAAATGTGCAAGTACAAGGCCATTTTGTAAAGGACAAGGCCGTTTTGTTCACTTTTTCTCCATACAGCAAATGTTTTTTACTTGAACAACTGAGCAATACTTCAGAATATGTATTTGACTTTATATCCATTGTAAAAGGCAAAACAAAAGAAGGCTTTAACAAAACAGACAGGATCAATGAACTGTTGTAGCCACTGGGAAATATTTTCCATCATAGTCAAAATGTAAAAGCCACTTACTGTAGCTTCTCAGACCACATGATGAAAAAGTGTCTGCTGTTCAGAATCCAGGGTGGCACAATGGTGCCTTGGTTAGTATTGCTGCCTCGCAGTGCTGAGGCCCTGAGTTCCATTTGTAAACCTGGGATGCTATTTGTGTATCTGTTCTCTCCATGTTCACAGTAGTTTCCTCTGGGTGCTCCAGTCCCTCTCACAGTCCAAAGAAATACTGTTAGGTTATCAGGCTTCTGGAAAACTTGGTCCTAGGTGTGTGTACATGTTTGTCTTGCAATGGACTGGCATCATGTCCTAAACTGTATAAAGTGGTGGGAGAATGAATGGGAGGATGTGCAGAATTTTTAAAAATAGGTTTAATAGCCTAAAGATTAAAAATAATAATAATTATATATATAAAAAATCAATACTAAACAAGCCTTTTATTTGAACTGATTATCTAAAGACCCAAAAAAATTGATTTAACTTCAATTACTTTTATTCTCTTTTACACAGTACCATGCAAAACTATTCCTCGTCTTTAAATTATGTCTCATTGTTGAATTACTAATGACAAATTGTACCAATACAATTATGAAGTCAAAATGAGTAAATACTTTTGTAACTATTTTATTTATCCCAGAATGCATTGTTGGAAATAGAATTTAGTAATTTTCTTTAAACACATTTGCATATTACCTTTGCTGAAATAAATCAGACATTAAATAGACACAGTGGTACCATTGTTTCACAGCACCAGAGTCCTTAACTTTGTGTGGAACATACCTGTGTCATAACATTTGCATGAGATTTTCTTAGGAGAATCCAGTTTCCTCACAAGGACCGGGGCATGCTGTCCAGGTGAACTGACGTCTCTAAATCGCATGTGTGTGTATGTCCTTCAGTGGATTAGTATCATTTGTTTGAATACTAAAAGCTGTGAAGAAGATAGTGAGTCACAGACAGCTCTGGGATGAGGACTCTTGTTCGAAACGTGAGTGAGAGACAGCTGGACTTTGGCAGAATTTGATATTAAAGGAGGTAGGGAGAGCCATTCTGGCAGTAAAATGAGTCTGAGTGTGCACAGTCAAACCATGTATAAATCTGCATCAGACTAAACAAATCACTAAGGAGATGAGAGAATTTTATCAATTTAAATTTAGCTTGAAATGGAAAATGCAATAACAAAATAATAATGCAATAACATGCAATAAGAAAATAACAAAAAGATACAATTCTACATTTCATGCAGGACATTCATGAGAAGAAGAACAATTGGAACAATGACCCATTTAAGCATGAGAAATACAGGGGGAGATAAAGCTGGAGTGACCGGCAGGAGGAAGGAAAAGTGAAATTAGATTGCTTGTTTACAGAAGTTAACGGGGACTTCTGAGGACATTTCATAAAGGAATGATCTTATATAAGAGAAAGGTTGATGGATTATGCAGCATTTGGCTCTAGAAGGGAAAAAGACCTACAAATGATTTTATTATACAGTACATGGTGCTGTTTAAGTCTGTGTTTTGCCAAAGAGGATCATTTTAGAGATTAATCTAACGTGCATGATAGTATGATGCAGAAAGACTGGTACATCAGTAAAGACTGTTTAACAAACAGCATACAACTCACATGATGTTGTTTACTGTCATTTATTGGGTGATAGCTTACAAAGTAGAAAAGAGAGAGCAATGTGCTACAGTATATCTGCATGGATAGCAGAGCTCATAAGAGCAAAATAATAGCATTTTTAGCATTATTCCATATTTCTTAAAATTGTCACTGGGATGTTAACATTTTACAACTTTTTGTCACTGTTCATGTGGTGATTATTATAGTTGGTCTCATTGATTGCTATGCTTAAAGAAGTCTAGGAGACCTAGAAGTTTTTTTTAATTTCAGATTAAAATTTTAATTTAAAAAGATTAATTTATCTGTGGTACATTCTTGTCCAACAACATGAATGACTAAAATAAGTTAGACAATAACAAGGATGAGAAAGACAGGATAAAGAACAATTGTTAGTTAGTAGTTTTAGAATGGATCATAGGTTAGTCACTACATTATATAAAATAAACCTATGGCAATTCAGGTTTGCTCTGTCTGTACCAAGCTGAATGGATCTTTTGCCCCTTTAAGATGAACTAGGGATACATATAATTTCTTTGGCTAACTACAAACTCCCAGTGCAGTAAAGCCATGTCTCTTTTCAACAGAAGGACAAGTACTTGCCCAAAATTCATACCTGCCAGACAGTGGAACATCCATCATCCCAAAGCTGTATGGCAAGAACTACAAGTTATTCCTTAACAAAACGGATCGGTATGCTCTAAACCTTTGCTCTACACACCTTTCAGACTTCCAAAAAAAAAAATCAAGTTAAAGGTGCATCTTCATGTCATTAATCTGTACAAAGCTATTTAACAAAAGGTCTTATTATAAAGCTAGTTTGCATACTATTACTAATATCTCAATGCTATTTTCTTTTCTCATTCTTTTATGCTAAGCAATACCTTCAATAACCTTTATGACAGCATTCTACAATAGCAAATGTTTCAGGCTACTTCAGATAACTTTGCAACATTGAAAGAATTGTGCGATGCAATACAGTATATGGAATTTATAGAACTCTATCCTGAATATTTGAGTACAGATCGGAAATATTCTGAGAATATAAAGAAATTAATGTACTCATGTTCTGTACATTAATCAATCAAAAATACAAATTTGAATTTGTAACCAATTTTTCTATTTATGAATAACCTATTTGGATGTTTCCTGCATCCATGACTTTTCATATTATGCCAACTATTGTGTGTGCTGTCAGCTGTCCACAAAATTAGTCACACCAAAATATGAGACCTGACGCCCACAGCAATCTGTTTCTTACAGATCTTTACATCTTTATCTTACATTTCCTATCAATACTTCATGTCACTTACCTGTGCAATTTCATCACCTAGACAAACATGCAACAGGTTATAGATTATTATTTCCATCTCTAATATTTTTTTCTGAACAATCTTTCTAATACTTTCTCCTAGCATCAGAATTTGCATCTAGATTTTCTTTAGACTGCAATGTGCTCAGCTCAGATCATTTCTTTCATTAATGGACATTTAACATGCTGCAATATTCAGAATCTATAATGATGAACATCAATAATACTCCTTTATGCCAGCTCTTAATTACTTAATTTAATCAACTTATTAATTTAAATAGTTCTTAATTACTACTGTTTCAAGCATTGAATATGTTAGGAAAAATATACAACATAATAGTGTTCTCAAAATACAGACCTGTGAAACCTGGAAAGGTGTTTCTGCACCTTCCAAAAACCCAGACAATGTATTTATTTTTTGGTTAATTGAAATGTAGTTTTGGTGGATTTAAGTATGGTTTGGCAATGTTTACACAGTACATAATCACCTTGTTAGGTGAAATTACAGGAATCAGAAGATTGGATGAAATGCACAAAATCAATGTTGCGTGCGGGAATGTCAGTCACAACAGTCTTCCATTTTCATCAGCAGTAAGATGATGTAAATATTTCCCAGATCTTACACTTCAATATGTCTTCTGCTGGTTTATGGGTTTACTCACAGAGGATCAGACTCTTTGTCCGAATGGGATTTTTGCCAGAACATAAGCTTTCAGCTAACAGCAGCCCTTGATCCTGCCATTAAATCAATACATGTTCTCACTAAAAGAATTCAAGGAAATGACTTTTCCTTAAGGCCTTCCTTAGTCTTTGGGTGAGCAAGGAGCACACGAAAGGTGTGAGCCATTGGTCAACATTGCCTTTGGCTTGCAATTATTAAGATTTTGCTTTTGTAAAACTAGATGCATTTTTTACTTTTTCAAAGGTACTGCTCTACAACACAACAAAAGAGTGATCACTACCCTGAAATTGTAGCAGGTTGCCATAGAATATAAAACCATAGTCAGTATAACATACAGTACCATAAAATACCATAGCAGGTTAAATAGCCTATATGTGCACACAACACCAGAACTGTAGGAACTTTACACAGTGATGTGACGTTTTGTTATCTGGTATTCTACTTTTATATCAGAACAAAACATGACTTGCTCTAAACAAGCTTGTTGTCAGCAGGACTACAGTAAGTACAGCACGTGTTCCATTCACTGTAATTTATTGTTATTGATATTGTGCATAGTCCTGCCTAGACATTTATCATCAGCAGTGATTGTAGTTACTACAGCAACATGGAACCTGCAGATCCCCTTTTTAACAAGAGAAATTCAATACAATTGGCATGAATTGCTACTCTCTTTTTATCCTGTAGTCCATTAGCATTGTTCTAATGATTTAATATAATTTAGATATGATGTTTTTCATATTTGGGCCAGCAGCCATATCACCCTGCAACTCACAACTAGCAACCCACTGAAGCTAAGCAGCTGTGAGCCTGGTCAGTACCTGGATGGGAGACCTCCTGGGAAAAACTAAGGTTGCTACTGGAAGAGGTGCTAGTGGGGCCAGGAGGGGGCACTCACCCTGCGGTCTAGGTGGGTCCTAATGCCCCAGTGTAGTGACGGGGACACTATACTGTAAACAGGCGCCGTCCTTCGGATGAGACTTAAAACCGAGGTCCTGACTCTCTGTGGTCATTAAAAATCCCAGGGTGTTTCTTGAAAAGCGTAGGGGTAACCCCGGCGTCCTGGTCAAATTTCCCATTGGCTCCTAATAATCCCCCTCTATGAATTGGCTACATTACTTTGTTCTCCTCCCTCCCCTTTCCCACTCCGATGGCAGGCAGAGCGATGCGCCGGTTGGAGTATTTCTCGGTCGCAGCTAATGGCAACGTCAGCTCAAAGATTTGGTTCAAACCACCAAATGGAGACTGGTGTGCTGACAAGCGGAACCTGCTGATGCGGGATTAATGCTAGGAAAGAGAGAGTTTTTCATATTTGATTTTCTGGAAAGCAATGTTGAATGATTTCTAAGTCACTTATTCCTCTTAATATTTGTAGCAACATACGGCCTATCCTGGAAGAGCACAAGCTGGTAGGACAAGACGCCAGCCAATCAAGTCTATAAGGTCAAACATTCAAAGGAAGCTTAGAGATGCTGTGGTGCCATGGGGGTAGTTGACACTGCATTGGGCATGGTCAGGCTCCCAATCTGTCTAGTGTGTTAATAATCATTAAAGCAATTAACAGCAGTTTGCATTTATTTTTCATATCAATTTAATTAAATCATGAAATATGAATTTAATATGGATATGAATATAATATGAATATGGGTTTAATGAAACCTTTACATTATTTTTCAAAGATTACTTGCTACTTTGAGATATTTGTTTTCACAGAATCTTATAAAACCTAGTTTCCAGGTCTAAAGCAAATGACATTGGTTTGTACCTCTTCTTTCTGCAATCTGTTCTAGCTGCGAGTATCCATCTGTCCAGTCTGTCCACCCTTCAGGCACTCACTTCTGTCTTCAAAGATTTATGTGGGGATCAGCTTGATGCTGAGGTTTCCTCCCAGACTAATTGCAAACAGCACAGCTATCAATGCCAAAATAGTCTAGCTTTTTGTAAGACAGTTTCTCCCAGTGAGGAGAGCTTCAAGGCAGCACTGCCTGGAATTTGCGGTGACACCATTCTGGTTGTTTTGTGGTTCAAATGTGATAAGACAAAAGAATAGAGGAAAAATAATGTGGGCAGAGAGGGAGGTAAGGGAGTCTGAAGTCAAACCACGTTGAACATTTTGTTATTACATTAATTCAGTAACCAGTTGAGAGTTTTCTCGAAGAGACATTCCTGTAGTTTTGTCCTCTTGAAAAAACATTTCTGAGTGACATGATCACATATCAACACATCAGACACAAACATGAAAAATAGAAAAAGGATGTTTAAAAAGAAATAAGGTTTAAAGTAATGTCAAAACATGTTCTTAAATATTGCCCATTGATTACTTTCCATTTCTTATAAAATATGTAACAAAATAAGCTCAGAACTGGTGTCTTGTTTTGTTGTGTTTGATCTCTAAACACTACAGGGAAGAACAACTGATTAAATAATAAGAGCACTTAATATTTCAGTAGTTTTGTCATGCCCAAATGAGTCTACATACAGCCCCCCCAAAGATTAGTGGTGATATAGATTTCAAAATACCAATGGGGAATCCCAAAAAAACTATAGCCATTTCATAGCCAAGGGTCATCTTACTATTTCTCCTGTAGGCAGGAATCCAGGACACTGGGAGTCATGGTAAACAGGCTGGTGGAGAAAGCTGGGGGTTGATACTGTACCATGTAAGATGCACGGTGACATTACAGCCACTGCCTGAGCCAGGACCTGGATGCTTGGAGGAGCAGGATCACAGCTTAACCACCAGGTGGAGTTGGCATCAGCTGCCAGGCAGGCTCCTGCAGGACAGAGGAAAGAGTTGCAGAGGGGAGGGGAAAGAGTTAAAAACATGGAAGACATTGCTGGGGCCAAAGGCGGGAGGGTACAGCATTTGATGAAGAAAAAGGGGATGAAAAGAGAAGATAAGACAAGTGAAAGGGGGTGAGAGAGAATGAAGAAGATGGGTTTAGAGAGGACAGGAGGCAGCTGTGGATACTCCGTTGTCCTGGAGTCCCATGCATTGGCAATGTCATCAAGATGAGCCAAGAGAGAAAGAAAGATGGCATGGTGACTCTGGAAAGTTTGTTTTTCAATGACAAGTGAAGGCTGAGGCTGAGGCTGGCCTGGAATGAGATGATTTGCAGGACTGAAGACGGCGAAGAGATGAAGCTGCTAGAAGAGTTGCGAGCAGACTGATGTGACTGCTATAGGAATAGATATTGGTTGGTGAGGCAGAGAGAGTGCAGAAGGATTGATGGCAGTTGCTGTGGGGACCAAACAAAGACATAAAAGGCAATGGAGAAAAGAATTAGAAGAGCATGTAGCTGGGTAGGAAAGAGAACAGATTTGATTTGGAGTTCTGGGGAGTTTGAACTCCAGGAGAAATTAGCCTTTACTGAATCAGTGGAGTGTGTTCGGGTTTGGTTTTCTTTGACTCGTTGAATAAGAAGCGAGCCCCAGAGAGTAGCAGGGTCAGGTCTAACTGTTATGAGAGCAAGCGATGAATGGTATCAAGCAAAATAAAATGTGCAAGCAGGAGAACTAGAAACGATCAGATAGCTGTAGGCGAGATTAGTGTTTGATTTCCTCCTGATCAACTTAAAAAGGAATCATACATGAGCTTTGTACTGTGCCCTGCAGGTGGCCATTAGTGATGGACAAGAAGTGGAAAAGCACATTAAACCCATTTCTTCCTGTGTAGTGTGCTTTGATCACAGGACAACAGATTATTTAATTTGAATTATCACTGTGTAATAACAATATTTAGTTGCAGAAAATCTACATTTTCTACCTTTCTTAATTTCCAACTTTCAAAACCTATAAGTATATGTCAATGAATTGGGCACCTTTGAAATTAGCATACTTGATTTGATAGGTAACGATGTGAGTATGTATTGTTACAACTAGTGGTTACGAAAATAGAGAATATCAGAAAATGACCAAGTGGATTAATCAATTAAATAATCATAACCCCCAAGTTGTAAATTATTTTGCCAAAAATACAGTTATGATTAGAGGCACCTGAGTTCTTTGTTCTCTGGCACAGCTCTGATGAAAAAAGTAATAATTCAGGCACAGGGGTTTAATTATTCAATTCAATTCAATTTATTTTTATATAGTGCCTTTCACAACAAGGTTGCCCCAAGGTGCTTAAAAATGCAAGTGGCCATACATTTTGTCACTACAGAACAGAAGACCAGAAGACAAAAGAGGAAAGGAACCAAAAACCTCTAGGGGTCCAAGGTCAACTGGTTGCCCAACCCCTTTGGGCATGCTAACATTATATAATTAAAAAAATGGTTTTAATCCATACCCTCCATTAATGGACAGTATTAATCCAACCATCCATCCTGTCTTCTGTATGTCAGTACTCCATGCAGATCTCTGTAGACCAGAAAATTCCTCCGAACAATAGCTATATCCACGATGTCCTTCTTGGATCCATAGCAGTGATCCAGCAACCAACTCAGATGATGCCTAGCCCGGGTGCAATCCGGCCATGTGGGGAGGAGAATAGGATAGTTTGGTCAGAACAGATTAATCTACTTGGTGGGCCAACATAGAGACACACAGTGGCCTGTACAGCAGCACCAGCAGCAGGCTATAATGTAAGGTGTGAGTAGGCTAGGCTGAAGTAATAGGTCTTCAGTCTGGATTTGAATACTGAGATTTACTTGGCATCCTGAATATGGGGTGGGAGACTGTTCCATAAACTAGGGGCCCTGCAACTAAAGGCTTTACCACCAACTGTTATTTTATGAATGCATGGAATATGAAGAAGACCTGCATTCTGTGATCTAAGCAGGCGACTTGGATGGTAATACTTAATAAGTTCCATTAGATACAGTATATACTGTAGGTGCCTGACCTCTGAGAGCATTGTAAGTAAGTATAAGGATTTTGAAGTCCGCCCTGTGCCTGACAGGAAGCCAATGAAAAGAACTAAGTTTGGGGGTTATATGGTTGTACTTTCTGCTCCTAGTAACAATTCTAGCTGCTGCATTCTGAATTCACTGTAAGGGGTTGAAAGAGTGGTGGGTGCTCCCTGATAGTAGGGCATTGCAGTACTCTAACCTGCTGTATACAAGAGCATGTATTAATTTCTCTGTGTCTTGAGTGGAGAGAAACTGCCTTAGTTTTGCAATATTTCTTAACTGCAGGAAGCATGTTTTAGATACTGTTTTAACATGAAAGTTAAATGAGAGCCTTGTGTCTAATATGATGCCTAGGTTACGTGCTGAGTCTTTGAGGCACATTTTTAAATCCTCTGAGTTAAGTGCTGAAGTTATAGTAGTCCTATCAGTATTGTTGCCTCCAAACAACAGAACCTCAGTTTTCTGAGAGTTCAGTAACAAAAAGTTTTCACACATCCAAGTCATTAATGCAGTTAACTAAAGTGATAATAGAAGAGTTGTCGTTTGGTGCAAACTAAATGTATATTTGAGTGTCATCAGCATATGAATGAAAGTTAATATTATGTTTTCGTATTATCCTACCTAGCAGCAGCATGTAGAGAGAACAATATTGGTCCCAGCACTGATCCCTGGGGTACCCCAAATTGAACTAGTGACATTGACAAAGCAGTACAATTATTAGATATTTAAACATAATGAAAATGATTATTTAAATATGAAGTAAATCACATAAGGACGGTTCCAGATAAGCCAACCTCAAACCCAAGCCTGTGTAACAAAACAGAGTGGTCAACCATGTCAAAGGCAGCACTAAGATCTAGAAGCATAAGCACTGTTGCATTTCCCCACGTCAGGAGCTAACAGAATATCATTTGCTCCTCTTGTTAATGCAGTTTCAGTGTTGTGGCCTGGGCAGAAACCAGACTGAAATTTCTCAAGTACATTATTTGAATCCAGATATGATTGAAGTTGGGCCACAACTATTCTCTCAAGACGTATAGATAGAAATGGGACTTTTGGAGAAGAAGTTGGAATTTGTTATCTGTGTCTGTGTGTCAACCCTGCAATGGACTGACATCCTCTTTAGGGTGTCTCCTGCCTTGTGCAGGTTATGGCCTACCTGTAATCCTGTATTGGATAAAGTAGCTAAGAATGTGTAATTATATTAATCAGATGATGACCACTAACAGCCTTTACAGCACTGCAACAGCCAGATTTAGGGATTTTCTCCCAACCTTTGGGATTGCCCACTATGGTGGCAAAAATGTGAAAATGGTGGAATGAGACATTTCCCCCCTCTAACTCTGAACCTCTATTTATTTTTAGTTCTTGACATTTTTGTAAAATAAATTTGGGTTATCTTTGAATCTGGTTACGTAGCACCCACAGATTCAGCACTTAGACTAAACAATAGATGTCCAGAATGATGCAGAAATTCTATGATATTTTTAGATTTTGAAGTCTAAGAAGATACTTCCATCTTACATTATTTTGGCACTAACCTAAGTCCTCAGGTAGATTATTTGTAAGTTAAAGCTACAATTTAACTTCATACAGACTTCAACCATGCAAGAGGTCTGCATAATTACATTCAGAGATGCCAATGGAGTGTCAAAACATGAAATCTAATTTAATTAAAAAAGTAAACTTTATTCCCGTATGTAATGGCAGCTGTAGATTGTTATTATTTCTTGATCAATTTATTCGTGAAAACAGAAACTTGTGAAAAGGTCAAACTGTAATTTCGCACTTCCACATTCTTTTGTATAAATACGCACCTGTCTGACACAGATACAACTCTGTATCTTGTCTAGCACCCCATCTTCACTCATGCAGCATCTACCTGGTTCATTCCTTGCAAGTGAGGTGGTTTTGGAAGTTGTCATTTCCCCAGCCAGGTGAGTTAACATCAATTATTAAAATATAAAGTACACTATCATTCTAAATTTCTTCATCTTTTTGTATTGATTAGAATAAATTACTGACTAACAAATTAGAATCCACCTGGTCAGATTTCAAAGTTAGTGGTCATGAAGTTCACAAAACTTTTTCAAAGATTTTTTATTTTTCTATGGTGACCTTGAGACAGGACTTTATTGCTGAAAAACAACAGAAGATAAAGCATGGAAGTGCTTTTTAATAGGTGTCGCTTAACAGATGCTCCTATTTTCTACTTCTGCAGAATCACTGACAACAGAGAAAGTTTTGTAACTTGGCCAGGAGACTCATCATGAGAATATTATTTAAACCAGTAGCCTCCTGTTAAAAAAGGTTTTTAACTCATGCACTTGGCCTCAAAGATTTATAACATCTCCATTCTGAATTTTTTCAGGCGAATAAATTGATAAATAATGAAGAATTTGACTAGTAGTGACTAAAACACATACTGCACGGCTCAAAACCAACTTAACTTAAAGACTCTGCAGCGAGAGTTTGTTCTTTTAAGGAATGGTTGCTAGAATTCTACCACCATAACTATACATAGACAGAAGTTCTATCCATTTCAGCCCAAGCATGATGAGGTTTCACATTACAAACTAAAAGTAACCAACAAAGTAAATCATTTGACTGAATCTGTGGCAATAGACCCCTAACTAAAGCATAAATACTAAATTCGTAATAAAAAATCACTATTAATGAAATGGCCCATGCTCTATCTCATTTTAAATGCAAAATGTCACTTTATAATGTAAAACATATGTCACTAGTACAAAAAGGGTACAGTAGTCTAAAGGTCCTTACAGCTTTGTAAGGCAATAACTGTATGTTAGTGTACTTCAGAATTCAGCCTGAAAACCTTAAAAAAAAACACATTCTTTAGGTGTGAGACATAGGTACCCTTTTTTTCCATTTTATTCAACTCATTAAAAAAAAAGTGTCACGAAGTTTCCTTGTTTATCTTGATTTTTGCACCTGCCTCCTGTTCCAGCCTTTCTCTACAAAAGCCAGATGCTCCCACCATTCCAGGCTCAGCTTTGGAAGATGGCCGCCGGAAGCCTGCCTACCAGTGAGTCCAGGAGAGGCTTGACTGCATAGGCTTCGCAATGGCGTCCTGACCATCTGGGTCTGCGGCTTGGAGCGCCTGGCCCCATTACCCCTTTTTATTCCCCCAACACTTCAGCTTTTAACTTTGTCATGTCTCTGTCATGGATGGACCACCCTGCTCTGGACATTTGCATTCCCTGGATTTTCCTACGGGCTCCCTTTGGACTTGTTTGCCCTCGACCACGCCCCCCCCCTCCCGAGCACCAACACACCATTGACACGCCCCCCTGTTCTTCTTCCAGCCTAGTCTTTTTTTCCCCGTGTTTGTCTCACTCCCCTCTGGATTCTGCCGTCTGCACAGGGTCCTTAAAAAATGCTTTGTGACAAAAACTTAAACATTGTATTTTTACATCAAGGTTTGGCTCAAGGGCAAACAGTTTTTAATTAATGGAATATTGTGATAGGCACTGATTGACACGGATTTCATAAGTTCAAGATTTATTATTGTTTATGTATTGTGTGAACACTCTTAATTAAAATGGAGTTCAAAGGCCATATCTTCCAGTAAGTAAAACTACTTGAGTTTTACATGTATAGTATCTAACTGAAGTGATACCATTATGAGAAATTGTACAATTGTTAATACATTCTATACAAATAAATTCTTCAGTAATTTGCAGCAAGATAGGATATCAAAGGCATTCTAAAATTCTGAACTCCAACAGCAGACTTATCCATTTCAAACCAGAATCTGAGCTTTGGAGAGGTGTTACAAGACTTCCTGGAATTGGAAATAATAAACATTATTCTGGCAATTAGCCTTGGAAATATGGGGAAGAATTTGACAGCACACTGTAATTTAATTAATCTGCCAACCAATAACCTTGTCACTTTTCGTAGGAGATAGTCCAGATTATTCCTGGTTGGAGAGGAATCACATACAATCACTACGAAACAGCTGAACCTCTTTACCAGAACAGAGATCACTGTTCTGATGCACTGGGACTTGACTAGGGGACTTGATATGAATATTCAAAATCCTGAAAGTCAATCTTTTGAACAAATTAATGCTCAACAATGCAACAAGGACCAGAACAATGTATAAATTGGATTTAAGAAGAAATACAATAATAACTAAAATAGCAATAAGATGAAAAAAAGAACATCCATTTAATAAAACTGTGCAATATTTTGATTTATCAAACAGGAATGTAAATAATTTGTCATTTAGAACAGCTTTTTGTTAAATCATAGGTTGTGATGTTCACAACAGTAATAGCAAAAAGATGTCTGACACCTCAAAAACTTTTAAAACAAAAAACAATTAAACATGGATATGAATTAAGTTCACATTAGGTCATGTTGATGTTACACAAAAGGAGGGTGTGAGATATGTATATGATCTGGGCATTTTCAAAAAATATTTTTTCAAGGAGCTACAGCACCTGGATATTTTTTACATTTTAGACATGTCCAATCAGGCAGAACATGCATTTCTGTGTAAAAGCTCTTAATGTGGGAAGAAGGTCAGTATTTACATTTTGAATGTCACTACAGAAAAAAGAGTATGTAAAGTTAAGGTTTGTTAAGTGCTTACCTAGACCTTTTCATGTTTTCTTTGCATTGTCATTTTTCTATGTAAACACTTAAAGGTTTATCAATAAAGGAAACAGTGGCCTATACTTGGGTTTATTTCCTTTGGATCAGTCAAATCAAATCTGTATCAATAAATTTTATCATAAGTGCTGATTGTATAAATATAGCCGTTTACAGTATTTAAAAAACAAATCAGTAATTAAATATATCAGATCAAATGCTGACACCCACCTAGCATGGTGCTAGTAGAATGTTTCTACCAACATTTGTTTCTAGGGATTTGATATACTGTAAACTCCTGACTTTATAGGAACAGTGCTCAAGGGATCAAACCTGGCAATTATGATGCTCTGGAGAAGTAATATGAGAAGATGGCACAGCCTACAGAGGAAGAGAAACTGGACTATGACTTCTGTTTTCTGTTGTGAAGCATAAAGGGAGAAATGTAAAAGGTCGGCAGAGGAAGCAGGCATCTGCAACCTTCTTGGCTCCTGCTGAACAGGCGATGAGGTCCATGATGATTTCAATGATTCATGTAGGCGATGGCCCGAGCTGAAGGCAGGGTTGCAGAGCTAGAGTCAAGAGGAGCATAATGCCTCCATTGATACAGGAAGGTAGAAGAGGAACCACTGAACTGAGACAGGCATCCAAATGGGAGCAGGAAACTGGTAGACCACTGGTGCTAATGGCAGAACAGTTTGGGGAAGAAAGTCAGAGGCCGATACTGAATCCAATTAGATGCCGGAGGTCAGAAAGAAGGGAACCTATCACTGTAGCTGCCTGGGATGCAGCCAAGAAGTCCAGGGCTCAGTGTGCACTGAGACCTGATGAAGACTGACTATTTGCACTCAGGCCCAAGGAGTGGGTGGAGCAAGTATCAGTAGCCAGGAGGGCTGAATGGGACAAAGGAAAGAGAGGACTGGGGAAGGAAAAGAGAGAGAATGAAAATACTGCTGGGGCTGAAGGTGCAGTTGTTTGGATGCCTAATGATGAAATGGGCAGAAAGAGAAGTAGAACGGAGAGTGAACTAGGTTAGGACTGCAAACTCAGAGAGAAGGGTAGAGAAGATAACGGCAGTGAAGAGGGGATGAGGAGCAGCTCCAGGGGGGCAGTTGCATTGGAGCTCCAAGGGGGGTGACATCAGGAGGAACTGGAAGTGAAGGACAGCAATCAAAACATTCTCAGTGAGCCAGCTGATTTTGTGATGTGAATTTGAAAAAATACATTGAATTGGTCTTTTGCAGACAAACTAATGTCAATCCTTGACATCAGATTTTTGTTTCTCTTCTCAATATCATTCTTTTCAGAATTTTGTCATTCATTCACTTGATTCATAATTCTGTCTCTTATGACAGAAAAATATATTTCTTCTCTGGAATCAGTCCAGCCTAGAGAAACCAGGTACATTCCTGACCTCAAAGGAATGCTCTACTCTGAAAATAAGTTAACTAATGTTATAGTTTCACAAAAGAAAACATTATGAGAGGACCTGATTCAAGTATACCAAATTCCCAAAGTCATGAATTTGATTCCAAATTTGAAGAAATACAAAATGAAACACAATCCACATGAGGCAAGTGAATATTAAGGGGAACTGCATTTAAAACTGACAACTGAAGCCTTTCTTTACATGAAGGGTAGGGACAGTGTTAAATAAACTACCCAGCCATGATGTCAAAATGTTACTATTACTTCTTTCAAAAAACTGCTGAATGAGATCCATGGATTAAATAGCTACTTGGATGAACCATATGGCCTTTTCATTCGTAACCTTTCTTGTGGGACAATGAGAGAATCAGACCTCATTGCTCCTGAAGTAGTGGCACCTTTAAATGGTTTACTGTACTAGAGATTGTGTTGTTGTCTCGATTGTAGAAACACAATTACTACATGTCATCTATAAAGCACATTTACTTTTAATCCCATAAGGAATTAAGAAATCTTTCTTAACTCTAGGACTTGCTTTTACAGCCTCTTATAGCCCTGAGATAAGTCATAGTTTCTTGGAAATTGTTTCTGAACTGGAGGCTGGGGAGCTTGGGAAATCTAAAGAGCTTAAATCGTTCATTATATTTTTATACACCTCTGTTAGAAGTGTAAGATACTGTATACTAAAGGGGCCTGGAAGGCAGATCTTTTCTGGAAGAGAGAGTGATTTATAAAATAATGGTAAAAAAGGTTTACAAAATATAAGCTGTTAAAAGCAGCATGAAAAATGTGTTTGTGATGATAACTGATCATACTGTTACAAAATAGGAAGGGCAGAAAAATGTATAAATAAGCCAGAGTGGTAGGAAAGAAATTGAGGCATGTGAGTTCTTTATATTTTCTAGTACAGCTCTGGTAATAAATTCAGGACAAACATGATCAACAAGACAAACAAATATTTATTCATAATTAAATAACAAAAACTAAACAACACAAAATGTTACATAATACACAACATTAAATGTTACAGTACATAGCAATGTATCTCAGAGGCCTATGTTCAGAATCCTACCCCTGTAACCTGAACACCTGAATAAAAGAAAACTCAAGACTAAAAAGTCAAGACTCAGGGCCCCCTCCTTCAACATGGATAACAACAACAACAACAACAACAACAACAACAACAACAACAACAACAACAACAACAACAATAAAAATAATGCTTAGGCTCAGTGGGTTGCCAGTTGTGATATAGCTGCTGGCTGGGGATGCCCAAGACTGAATGGGTATCTCCTTGTACAAAAAATGCATCACTAAATTAAGAGAAAACATTTTGAGCTTCAGGTCTGTTCAATAAAGGAAATTTCTGAAAATAAATAGGGCAGCAAGCTCTCAATAACAAGATTCGCGTTACTTTGCCAAAATGTGATCTCCAAGACTGATTGGAACAAGGTCCTCTCACATGACGTGGAAGCTGATAATTTTTTTTCTACATGTCTCTCAGGTTCTCTGTTGTCCTTATTTTTCTCCCTATAATAATAATAATTAATAATTGCTTACACTTATATAGCGCTTTTCTGGACACTCCACTCAAAGCGCTTTACAGGTAATGGGGACTCCCCTCCACCACCACCAATGTGCAGCATCCACCTGGATGATGCGACGGCAGCCATAGTGCGCCAGAACGCTCACCACACATCAGCTATCAGTGGGGAGGAGAGCAGAGTAATGTAGCCAATTCATAGAGAGGGGATTATTAGGAGGCCATGATTAGTAAGGGCCAATTGGAAACCTATGCAAGTTCCTCCTTCCTATGTCTACCTCACTTGTCTATTTATCTTGTGTTTCCGTGTTCGAAGCTTCTAATGATTTATCAAGAAGATAATTAACTAGAGTAAACCACAAAACTCCCTTTGAACATATTTAGTGGCCTGTGAGCTCACCTGTAGCTAGGAAAACACCTCAAATTCTGCCCATAGTTTCCAGGCCATTTACAGTATGTCTTGTTTAGGTCAATAAGATGTGAACTGCCAAAGATAAGATTTTATGGCCCTGCATGCCTGGATTGTAAAACTATATACACTGTTTTCACTATTTCACTGTTTTTAATAGTTGAGATAATATTATCACACATTCCTTAATCAATATGTGTTAGACATACTGTATTGATTAAAGTTACATATTTATTAGCTTTCCCATTTTCTGGTTCTTCATCCCATTTTCTGCCTCGATTTACATTGTTTTTGTTTGTTATTGCAGAGTGTAATGCACAACCTCATTGCTTTATTTTTGTAACTTTGTTTATGGAATTGTTTCTTATTATCATATGCCAACCTAAAAAATAACACATGGAACCCCTAATGTTAGCATTTTTGTTGTTACTATCATTATCATCAAACAGATGCTTACATAACTTATTTGTTGGAATGAACAAAAAATGAATAAAACAAATCCATTGAGATAGACCAGAACTGAATAAATCAATACAACTGTGTCTTATGTCATGAGAAAAAAGGTTACTCGCCTCTCCTCTGAAAGTCGTGAGTACCTCTTCAAAGAAGAAATTAAATATATTATTTAGGTTGGGGAAAGAAAAGAAAGCATTCAGGAGCAGCGAGTGCGAGTTTGAGAAAATGAAGCACCATGCCTCCAATCCCAGCGCACTCTCAATCTATTCCTGGGAAAACCAGTCAGTCACTGTGTGAGGCTGCAGGGGCCTAATCACAGAGCTGGTAAACACGGCTACGTTGGGCAGAGAGATGCAGAGAGTGAACCATCCCTGCTGAAGGGCAGCTACATTGCTCAATGACACTTAGGCTCAGCACGTTGAAAGGCTGTGAAAATTACATGCATTTTATTTTCTAATGTATGTCTTTTTCACAGGGATTCTTTGTGTCCCATTCCACACACTGCTTTTTTGAAATCAACATTTACATATTTATTAGTATATACCAAAATATAACATTGACCTACAATGTATTACTGTACTGCCCCCTAGGCAGAAACATAAAATAATTTTCCTTAATTTGAAAATCCATCCAGCTTGTTAGTTACAAAGTGGTGAGATAGAACACAATAGTAGAGGACAATTGTAAGGGACAGTATTTAAATTATTTAAAAGGGGAACTGTGAAACTGCTTCTGTTGTCAAATCTCCATTTCAGGAATTTTATATAGATCCAGCAAATTTCAATACAACTGAACAATCAAAGGCTAAACATCCATACAGACTTTTATTTTAATGTAAAGGGAAAGTATACATTTGCTTTGTACTTTAACAAATCTCTGTAGTGTAAATATCTTGCAGCAATGGACCACTATCTATATACTGTACTTAAAGCATAATTTATTCATTCACACATCTATTTAGACCAGATTTAAAGTAATCATTTGTTGATCTTAAACATACCATGTGTCTCATGTCCTATATGAGTGCCTGTATTCCTTGTGCCCAAGTTGTATTCCACCTTCAGTATATACCATGCCTCTATTAAACTGTGCTCCTTTACAACATATGTTCATAGATTTTCAAAACAACATTTTCATAACTTTACTTCAATGTGTGCAGGGCAGTGGATTCCTGTGAGAACGTTTAGTATGGGTCGCTTGATTCCTGACTCACAACTGGTATCTTGTGGGCCAGTAGGCACAAGCAGACCATGGCACATCAGCTATACAATACAATGGTCACTACAGAGCGACAATGGCTTGGATTCATAGGCAAATCCTGTATCGCATGGGTGTATCACAAGTATCAAAAAGAGGCCCCAATGATGATTTCTCAATAACTTCTTTTTGAATAATAAAATAATTTTAAAACGTCTGAACTATAGGAAGTATTGGCCTACATAATTACTTGAAAGTTAAATAGCACGGTTTAAGAGACTGAAATAATCTTTTATTGCCCTTTTCCAAAGGCCATAAAATAAGAACACGTAATAACCCATAATGTTGTAACATTGTCATGATAAAAATGAGATATAACAAACATTCTAAATTATTATGAATGTTCATGTATGTTATGCCATATGGGAAAGCTGCTATAAAGAATTAATGATGACATTTAGTGTCATGTATCATTTGTGAAGATGTTATGCTAATGGCATTTGCAAATGCATCATTTAAAATAAAAATGATGCTCAGTCTTCACAGGTGGCTGAAAATATGGCAGAGACACTCAGATACAATCCACGTAAGAATTATAGAAAAATATTTGCATTATGTAAACAGAAAAGCAACATTTGCTTTTCGTATTTAAACAAGAGTAGTCTTTGCAACATGCAGAGTTAATAAACAAACGCCTGAAGCTCAACTGCAAGGTCACAGCTGAAGCATTTGTTGCTTCACTGCCAAGTTCTCCATACTGTACATCATGTGATTCTCAGATGTGATTAAGGAATCAGTTTTATGGATGCCACAAAGTGGTTCTGTAGAAGTGCTGAAATATGTCTGAATTTAGATATTTAGAAATTCAGAAGTATATTTCTGAATATACATATACAGATAAATGACTGTATCCAGCAGAACGCCTTCTTTGTCCTTAACTCCCACTGAATGACGCTTCATCCCAATCACCAGAACTAGGTGTTCTGTATCCCCATCTGCTGCTGGCATGAAAAAGCTTAATAGTCAACCTAAAATTATACTTTTGAAAATGTATATGCACTCTGACAACATAGCACAAAAAAGGGATTTCCTAAGAAAAGCAACCCTGACAAAACATTTCTAGAAACACCTTTCTCTGATATCAAGTAATAGTAGGTAACAAATAACTTAAACTGTACACATAGAAATAATCTTCACTTACAATCAGGCAAAGCAGGATCTTTGATTATGTTTTCAGAATGCACTACTTCTTTTCAGTTGCTGTTTTCTTAAAAACATCTCCTTATTCCTTAGACATTTTTAAAATGAAAAAATTATATTTTATATATTTGCTGAAAGGTACTATATACTGTAGTAGTTGCATATCATTATGCATTATATCATTATAATGATGCATATCAAAATATGCAGCTGGTGCATATGGAAATATGTAAATCACAATGCATGATCATGATGATTAGAAAGACATAATACTGCACAGGGAAAAGATAAATAAATAAGTGTTGCAGGATGGCATGGTCAGTGTGAACAACAAGGTGTGTTTCAGTCCTTTGAGCAGTACTGTGAAAACATCTTACTGTTTTATGCATTTAATATTAATCTGTTATCAAATATGGTTACTGTACATGCACATTGGAGTTTAACTTATGTACATCATTAACTATAAATAAATGACTGTTGTTATTGGAAAGATAAAGGCTTTTTAGAGCAAACATAACTGTACAGGGCTACTACGTACTACTAAGTAAAAAAAGACAGCTTCAAGCAGGCAGGGAAAATTGGGGTTTTAGTTGTCTAGCTTTGGTGAACAGTTCATTAGCAAGTAGTGTGGAAGACATCATACAATTTGTAGGTGCAGTCAGTCAACTGGCTGAATAATGAATAGATAATACAAAGTGTCAAACACTTTCTGAATACCTTAATACATTTGAACAACTTTATTCACAATGGCAAAATCCCTGAATTAGTCAGAAACATGCAGAACGGTACTAGAATTCTTAGACCCTTTTCACACTTCATTAGGGTATCCCAGGATCTAATAAAAATAATAAGAAACATTCATGTATTCATGTCTCCTCCCCATTAACACTTGAAATTGAACGCAGTCTGGTGCATTAATGCTTGAGTCTGAAAAGCTTCATATAATTCTACAACCCAAAATCAAATTCTTTCATTTTCATGCTTTGACAGTTACTGTAAATGTGGTTTATTCACCTCTTTTGCTTTAAACTTTCTTTCAGCATTTCTAATTTAATTTAAATGTTTCATGCTAACAACCATCATAACTTTTAACACTTTTAGTGTTAAGTTTGATGTGATAATGCTTTTTCGATAGGGACTGTGGGAGGAAACCAGAGCACCTGGAGAGACCATACAAACTCCACACAGATAGCACATCAGGTCTGGATTTGAATCCAGGGCCCAAACACTGTAAGGCAGTAATGGCAGTAACAACTATTTCATCATGTCAGACACATTCATGTGTCTTGCTATCACAAATCTAAAAATGTTATATTGTAGTTGTAATGGCATTGGATAGAGCAAAGTCATGTTTAACAGAAACAATTAATTGGATTTCAGAAATTTGGGGTCACCACCACATTTCTTCACACATGGATAAAATCCAACATTTGGAACTACTGAGGCATCTAAAAGTTTATTGTTTCCTGGTGATATAAAAGGAGGTACCGCATAGAAGAAATTCAGTAGTAGCAGCATCATCATGGTTACAGTCAGTGAATAGAAAATCATCAACTAGTTGTGGATGGTTGTAGAAGAATCAACAAAACGCTACTTTTTCTCAATGTAGTGGCCATTATTAATAAATGCAGGGCTATCAGTATTGTCACAATTATGACAGGAAGAGGTCAAAAGTGTAACCTTACCACCACAGGTTGTCCAAGAAGTACTTCAGACAAGAACCACAATTCCAAAGGCAATGGGAAGACATTGCCAATACAAACTAGCATCTTCAGGATACAAAATGTCAGATTCAAAGTAACATTCATAATATGGTTACAAAGAAGAAGCAACAACATCTGAATGAGAAGAGGAAGAATGTTCTATGGTTAGAAGAAATGAAAATAAAAGATTCTGGGCACGCCTTTTAGGCCAACTGTTAGATTTGGCATGTATACTTGAACTTGAACTTGAACTTAATTGCCATATGTAACCGGTACTGCTCCAATGGAATTCTTACTTACAGAAAGTCTCTCGATTGTAAAACAAGTGTAAAAAACAAAACAAAGTGCAAACAGTGCATCAAGACAATATACAAACAAACAGTAGACAATGTGCAAGTAAACATGTAGACAGTTTGAATGTAAACAATACAGACGTGTAAACAATGACTGGAGATGTGCAATAGATAAGAAATCATAAAGAGGTAGATGGTGATGGTGTACAGTAGGTGTGGTCCGAGGGGGATGGCTAAATGTGTTCACCAATCTCACTGCTTGTGGATAGAAGCTATTGAAGAATCTAGTGGTAAGTGTCCGTATGCTCTTATATCTCTTGCCTGAGGGCAGTGGGGTGAAGAGCTCATGCCCGGGGTGGTGACTGTCCTCTGTGATGGCCAGAATTCTACCACAGCAGCGGTCCTCATAGAGCTGTTTAATCTCGGTGAGACCGCAGTCGATGATCTTCTGGGCCATATTGACCATTCTCTGCAGTGTCTTTCTTTCTTGCGAAGAGGTGTTGCCATACCATACGGTTATCCCGTTGGTGAGGATGCTCTCGATGGTGCAGCGGTAGAAGTTCACCAACACATGTATTGGCATCCCCCATCGCTTGAGGCACCTCAAGAAATAAAGGCGCTGCTGAGGCTTCTTCATGATAGAGTCAGTGTTCACAGTCCAGGTTAGATCTTTAGAGATGTGAATTCCCAAAAACCTAAAGCTGGTGACTATTTCCACTTCCGTTCCATCAATACTGAGTGAGCTGTGAGTGTGTGGCCTGTGTCTCCGAAAGTCCACTATTAGCTCTTTCGTTTTCTTTACGTTCAAGTCCAGGTTACTGCTATGACACCACCTAAGCAGCTGTACGACTTCATCCCTGTAAATGGTAATTGTATAGATCCCAAAACCCCAGAATCCCAGAACCCTTTTCAAGATAGTGTCTATCCTGAACTTCAACATATGATTGTTTTAGCCAAAAAGTTATTTTTCTCTGCAGTACATGTTTATTTTAGAAACTACAAGTAAGGCAGTCAATAGTCATCTGGAATGGTGACATTAGTGAATCTCGTGACTACAGAGAACAATAAACAATATTGTTCTGTTCCTAAGCTTCTCTATATCTGGTTCTTCAAAACACCATGTTTTGAAATGTACTGTAAAGAATGATTTTGTTTTTGATCTGGAGGGGGTAATCAATAAGATTGCTAATGCTATCCATATTGAAAATAGTTTAATCTCAATGATTTAATATCCTAACCTTGTTTACATTCTGCATGATGTTTTATTGTGCATTTCAAGTGTTCTATTATAATATGCATGAAACACTGCTGCATTATCAGTGCAGTAGCAGCAGCATGCCTGTGCTGAATGCAACCCCAGGCTTCCTGAGATTACGCTGGGGGAGAATGATTACGGAGTTCCTGATAATCTGCACAAAAGGAACAAAACAAATGCCCAAATGGATGAAAAACACCAACATGCTACAAGCAGTGGGGTATTACATGGTTAAATTTACAATACCATGAAAATGAATACCATTTGAATCACTCCTTTAAGACCACATCTAATTGTCCAATTAATAAAGATAGACGTGTAATTAGTGAACTGAAAAGATTTAGTAACCATTTAATTACTTATTCAGGAAACACGAACCTCTAAATATGTCCTAAATTGCTTATTCTTTAATGCAGGTGTTTTAGTTTAAAAGCCTTAGACATAACAGTTGTGGTGATGTTTTACACAGACAAAAGGATCATGTTTAGCATGTGGTATTTCCTTTTGTTTTTCAAAGTTAGAACCAGGTGGAAATAATTGTGCTAAAGATTCATGCCAGCTCTTCACCATATTTGAAAAAACATATAGGAAATCACAGACGACATACTTCCTTTTGAGTTTTTTACGTATTTAACGAATTTCTGTGTCCCACATTGTTTTATGATGTTTGTCAGTTTCTTTGATGAAGTCCACCTTTTTTGAGGAACACCAAGAAAAACCAAAGAAATGCATAAAGGATTTTTATTGGGAAATATCTGATTCAGACAGCGAGACTGGTTTATAAGCACACAGCAGATAGCCACATAACACAAGCCTTTTGCGCTTGCAAGATTTACAACATTTAGCTCCTCTCTACTGTGAAATTCATGACTACGTCTCCACCACTGCATTGACAAATTATCTATAGGCTTCAGAAGTTCACAGCTTTGTACACAGAAAACAATTCTTTTTTTTCTAAGATTTTTTAAGCAGTGCATTTATCTTTGTCAAGGGAACTAAACAACAACGATAGATACCCAGGGCTTCCGAGCTCTGAAAACAGACCCATGGGAGAGTTAAAATACTTAATGTGCTTAAAGTATGTACTGAAATACAATATTGCTACACACCTGTAGTATCCCTAGATGAATTAGAACTGTCAGGAGTATAGATTCTCCTGTAGTTGAGTGATTTTTTTTGCTTTCTTTTCAATTAGAGCAATATTGAAGATCCAGTTTTTTATTCCAATTATCCAAAGATCACCTTGTAATATTTCACAATCATACCAGGACCATTAGGTTTAAAATTATTCACCAGGAATTACTGTGCCTTTACAGTCAATTCAGACAGTAATGCATAATTACTCTGTGTTTAAATTGTTTCTTTCATGTTCCTATTTATGGAATTTTATACAAAAGTCTGGGAGGGAGTCAAATCCTTATCTCTCCCCCTTCCACTCTTCTGCATATACTGCACATACTGTATACAGTGCCTATTCACTCTTATATGGGTGAAAAAAGTCAAATGTCAGCACACTTGTAGACTGCAAAGGTACAGTACATGAAAAACTAAAACATGTCGAATGTATCATTAATCAACATGTTTTAGTTTTCAATCCAGTCTGAGCATTCAAGTCTTGATTAAAAATGTGTATATGGATTTTTTAATTTGATAAAATGTGACATCACTGGAAGGGAATGAGTATTTTTGCAATATAAATATCACATTTCTAGTTGACTTGCTTGTGTGTTTCATTTCTCATCCATTCTCCACGACATCACTTTTCTGCAGCTCCCTGGATCATTCTTCATCAATGGGTGGAGGGTTCAAAATCATCATCCTTATGGAAATCCTTGGGGAGAGTTTTTGTTTTCTCCAAGACAGATACACCAATAAAGCCAACAAATTACAATTATGCCTTGATCCCACCTTAATTGGGGTTTAGTGGAACTATCAAGGTTTTGATTTTCGGGCCATGCTTGTGGCATTAATTCACAACTTTGGCTCACACTTTCCCCCTTCTCTCAACAACAGACTAATTTATTTTTAAATCCTCTCCATTCATCTACAGTTCTTAGCATTTCACACCTCTCCCCTGATCCCTGTGCCTATTCATGCTATTTTTCCAGCAGATACTCTATGTTTGCAATCAAACCATAGAATGGGCCGTTATCAGTGTGAGGTTGTGTGGGGCTCAATAGCAGGCACCATCCGGCCCATTTGTTTTCATTCCATGGACTGTGTGATTATTCAACTGTTTGCCCATTCTCACTAACTCTTGTTTTGCTGGACTATACAGTACTGTGCAGTATTGTCACACCCTCTACAGCTAGAGGGTGCTCCTACTCTGTCCTGTTCCTAGTTTCCCTGTGCTTTGCTTGTCCTTCCGGTGTCTTTGTGTGGGACTACAGTAGTGTATATATTTCCGGGTCACCCTTTCCTCCTCACTCAGCATTGAGGGTTCGAATGTCTTGAGACCTGCCTAGCACCAGATTGTCTCTTCCGCGGCCTGAAGGCGTAGGTTTCTACCTGACATCTTCTGACCTCCTGAGCCTGGGCTTACTCCGTTTACCGCCACACATAGGGCCTTTTTTGCTCTCCTGGCCATTCCACGCCCAACATCCGTAACAAGTATATTGTCTCCATTTTCTCCTCACACCAAAAAAACGTTCAACAGCGAAATCAATGTATTACTCCTTCTTATTTATTAATGTGGAATCAACTTTTGCTTGTTCCTGAAAAGTTTTCCCTTCTTCAGGGAAAATAGTCTGAGTGTTTCATTGTGAAAATCTTGCTGAGGTTCAAATGATGGGAGACAAGCAACACTCTAAAGAAATCTAAACTAAGCCAAATCTAAATACTGTACAGATGTAATAGTATATATATATGCATTTAATGTTTTTGGGGGGGGATTTGTGTAATGTTCACAGAATGTACTAAGAACAAAATAGATTCGTAAGTCAAGTTATTATTTTGATATCAATAATTGTTATTTGTTTATTAAAATAAAAATAAAAATCTTCTAGAAAGCAGCACCTGAAAGTGGTGAAGCATTGCTTAGAGGGCCCTTGGTTCAGTTCTGGACTTGGATGTTGTCTGAGTTTGTATAATCTTATCATGTTTGCATGGATTTCCTTTGGGTGCTCTGGTTTTCTTCCAAGACATGGTGGTAGGTTAACTGGCTTCTGCACTGATGTGAGTGTGCATGTCTGTGTCCTGTCCAGGCTATATCCTCCTTTGCACCCAATGTTTGCCAGGACAGGCTTTGGCTCCCCTGCAACCCTGAATGGTGAAGCATTTAGAAAATGGATAGATGGCTAGTTAGAAGATTTATGGATGAATGTTCAAGAAGAACCAACCCCAGGAAATATAAAGACAAGGTTTCTTTCCTTTTAAAAAAACATGCTCATGATTATTGCAGATATTTCTACCAATTCAATACTACTATTTTTTATTGCATTTTTGAGGTTTAATCATTTGACAAGTTTAAGGGTTGCAAATGGCACTTTATAAATGCTTAATATTCAGACTACTCTAGTTTCTACAAAATATAGAGCAGTCTATTATAATACTGTATATTTTAAATCATTAAGACTTTAATGTTGAAAGGTGTGCAATTCATGATCCAAAGAGCTGTCACCGCTATGAAGGCTCACTCACACTTAAAACATAATGAAGTTCTTGCCACTGCAGGTATAATCTTGTTCATGTGAAGAAATTATTATTACTTTTTTGTGTTATCCTTTTTGACAAAAGCTCTTTTTTGCAGCTAAAGCGAGTAAGGGACAATGGCACAGATACACTTTTCTGTAAATCTATCAAAGTATGGACATCTGCTTAAGACCTTCACATTTATTGAATTAGACTAAAAGCAAACTATTTTTGCATATTAAGGTGTTTAAGGTATGGTGAAAGAAATCTATCTTTTCACGTCCTGTAAAATGAATTTCTGGATCTTAGACCAAGGTGACTTGATCAACAATAAAGATATTCAGGTGTTGGCTGATTGCCATGTTCACTTTAATTTGGTATTTAGAAACTGGAACAAATCTTGACCCAGAACCATTCAGAACTGCAGCACTAAAGCAGAAAATTTGGAACTGATTGGAACTGATTCAACCATGCCTTTAGGGGTAGAACAACCTCCTGAGCAATATGCATCATAAAAACAGTCAGCTAATTTTCTTTACTGAATAGCCATACTCTAAGTAGACTAAGATCTATTTAAATTTTCAAATATGTACTGCTGACATGCTACAGAGGACGCATCAAGCCCCAATGGGCATGTTTATTCTAAACTAGAAAAAGTGTGCCACATGTCTTGTTGTATTCATCAAGGAGACCTGCTACACAAGGTCTTGGGGTCTGTGAATGTACATCAGTATAAACAGTTCAGGCAGAAGAAAGGATTCAAAACAAAAATAGAAAGATTGATCTTGAAACATACAGTACGTGTGTGTAGGCCTGTATTTAGTCTCTAATTCCGTAACTGATTATCAGGCTGATTGCATTTTACTATAACTATGAGATTATAAAAGTCAAATTGCTGAAAAGTGTTTAGTTGTACACCAGAAATCTAGTGCCTGCCATATCAGAAAAAACAACCCTTCTGACTTGCTAAATAACATTACTCACAAAGTGTATCAGCTTCTGCTCTGATTGTAAGAGTTCAAATTAATCCAAATTAAAGCATAATGAGAGTCGAAGGTAGGACAAGAATGATGTTTAAAAATTGATGTATAAACATCTATTTGCACCGTTTTTTGACCACCCATCAAGGAAAAATGTAAAACTTGTACTGTGAAAGGACACGATCTAAAGTTGCCTTAAAACCTGAAAGTGAGATCTTAATCACTGTGCCAAACATTATTTAGGTTAATCAGTCTGACAACGTCCTTGAAATAAAATATATCCCCAAAAGCTGAGTAAACATTATCCCTAGTTTCATTATACTTCTACATGGCCTAAAGCTCTTGTTTGGCATCTTACATGGAAATAGATGTTTTTCATATTCCCACCAATCCTGACACTTTTGGTTATTTGCAATCAGTCTTGAAACATTCATGCACCATTTACTAACAGAGACTTTTGTTGTGAATCAATAGAATACTCCATGCAGGGGAGCATTGTTGCAGCACACACTGCCATTTAAAAGGCTCAGAACTGAAGATGCACTCCTCTCAGTATAACAGGGCCCTTTCTCTTTGAAACTGTGATAGTGTTGAATTCTCAGAGGAGAATGGTACCACATTTTCACATCAAGTTTTACTTACGGGACACTTGCCTACTATATTATTGTTCTTCAAAGCAAAGAAAGCTTCTATATATTTCATAACACTAACCTGAAGGCCAAACAGATCTACCTGTTACAGATCTGAATTTCTTAGATTGGTAACTAGTAGAAGGCTTGTGGTGTTTCTTTGGTAAAAAGGGGGAGCAGGCATCTACTTCCTGTGTTGGCATGTCTGCGAAACTTTAAGGCACAGTGCCATTGAAAATGTTGTGACCCTTTGTGAAGGCATTGTCTGTATCCCTTTATAAACCTTTAAGGTTCAAGGCTTCCTTGTATGAACAACTTACTTCAGGTCCTGTCATAACATTTCTATGATGAGGTTATTTAGTTGGAAGGCAGCGTTTGGTTTTTCCCCACACAAAACATTTCTCATTGTAGCCAAAAACTTCGACTTTTGACTCACCAGACATCATTCATCCGGTAGTCTTGCGGATCATCCAGGTTATTTTTAGTGAATTTAAGATGGGTAGCAATGTTCTTTTGAGAGGCTAAAGGTTTCCATCTAATCCACTTACTAAATTAGGGTTTTAGCACAAGCAATTGTTAAAATCTATTTTGCATTAATTTAGATCAACCTTAAAGCCATCACTTGATAAAATCACTTGTTACTTAAAATAAATGTTGCTTAGTATTTTCTTACAAAACATCAGCTTAATAATATGAAGATCTTGTGTAGTCATTTCTGGAAGGATTGCAGGGAACTGGCTTCAGCAGCATGGCTTGGTCATGCAGAGTCAGGGTTGGATTCCTTACTTTTTAATCACAATTTCATGATTTGCATTTTGTTCATTTCACAAACTCTGAATATTTGATGACAACATTTCCATAGAAATGCGTTCCCTTTTTTGTTAAAAACTCCCCAGTCTTCCTTTTCATCTGCCAAATGTAGTTCTTCTGGAAAAGAGAACTTGCAGGCTGTGTGGTCTCTCTGTTTGTGCAACTGCAATGTGTTCAAAATGTGGCCCAGAAGTACATTATGTCCATCAAAACCTATACCTAAAAAGACTTTACTTTGGAAACAAAACATACATACCTTTAAAATATCATTGCAACTGAATTAATTAGAAGTCTGTCTCTGTATTTCTGCTCTGACAAAGCCAAAAAGGCTTTGATTTCAGGACATTACATACAGTATACAGTTCTAGGAGGCAACTTAATATAACTGCATATGTGCATTTGTTTAATTGACTGATTAAACTTTTACTTCTATGAGAATTATTTTCCCTAAATACTTACTTGGACTTCTTTTAGCTGAAGGTTAAAAGTAGACTTTGGCAGAAGACAAGATTGTACATACAATCTCTTCCATAAAATGTATATTATATAGAGAATATATTTAATGCTTATTCCTTAAACACTCTTATTCATTAAAGCGAGGACTCACTGCCTTTGTGGTAAATGCATGCAGTGCCAAGCACACTTTGGCACCATCTTTAGGATTTTTGTCCATTATTTTAATTGCCTTTAACCTATAATCAATATTTACAGCTCTCACCAAGGAAAGGTTGCAAGGCTAAGCATTATTCTCAAGCAAGTTTTATTTTATTAAATCCCTGCTGTACCACTGTTTTTATATTTGACCCTCTGATATTTTCATGACCACAAAGATATTGGAATGGCAGAATTCATAAATTAGAAACTGCAAGCCTTCGTTTCCAATTGCATTGCTTAGAACTCAAACAATACAGTTACCTGTCACCTGGAACACTGGATATCACTCTAGGTTACTACCAATATTATGTGTGTAAAATGGACAAGTCAAAACCTCAGGGATCAAGTTTTACAGATCTTGCTCAATTAGAAACTTACCAGGTCTCAAGATCTAAAAACAATGGAATTTAACCTCTTATTCAAACATTTAGTTCAATTAATTAATCACTTTCAAATCTGGCCCATTTATCCATCCATCCATTTTCTGACTGCTTGGTCCAATATAGGGTAATGGAGGAGATGGAGCCTATCCTGACAAGCAACATGCTCAAGGCAGGATACCTGCTGGACAGGAAGCCACTCATAATAGAGCACACACACTCACACCAAGGCTAATTTTCCCAGAAACCAATGAACCTGTTGAATTTCCCCGGTCCAATGAACACTTACCTTTGCACTGTGGGGGGAAACTGGAGCACCTGAAGGAGTGACCTGAAGTCCAGATGTGAATCCAGGGCTGCTGCGCTGCGGGGCAGCTATGCTAACCACTGCACCAAAGTGCCACCCACCCACTCTCCCATGTTCATTCCTAAAATAATATTCCTTTATTTCTGTTTCTTTTCTAAAGAACCCTAGCTTCATATCTAATTTTTGCAAGGAGTACACTTTCTATATTTTGACAAGAAAGTTCCACGATGAGCCAAATCAAACATCTTCTCTTGTTTGACATTTGGAAATTTGGAAACAGATCGATGTCTTGTCCTGAAGTTGTGTTTGACATTCCAGCACTATGTGTTTCCATATGTTCCTACTGTGGAGATTCTTTGTTGAAGCACTCAGAAAAAATATTTTACCACAGTGACCACAAAAATAAATACTTTACATACAGTACATTGAATAAAGGCTGTATTAACTGACAGCATACAACAGACAGCTCTTCTGTTTGCCTTCCTATAGCCAATGGCTCAAGCTATTTCCTGCTAATAAATAATTCTTAGCATAAATTACAAAATAAATCATAAAAAAACATGAACAATTTGATGAACTGTGCCACCCAAAACCTGAAAAGGTATAGACACAAAAATGGATTGCATGTATTAAAATATAGTTAATAGGAATTGGGAAATCAGGACTGCAAATTGTTTTCATAGGCTTTGACTGGGATCAACAGAATCAAATTAGATTTTGTCATAGGGATTTAGAGTGAGATGTCATTCATCATTGCAAGAATTTAATATTGTCAGTGTTTTGCCACTGAAGAAAAGAGAGCTCGGCTATACCGTGTTCCCAAAATCGACAGTATTAGACTGGGTACATACTGTACAGTAGACACTTGAATGGAGAGAGTGTCAATACATTTGTAGAGAGTGTCTTAACAGCCAACTGAAGAATAGGAGAGATCAGACTTCAATCATCATGTTTAAGCTTCCTGGGGCTTCTGCAAATCATGTACCACTTCGGTTAAGGTAGTTTAGGGCCTCTAATTTTCTATCCATGCTGCCTGTTTCTTCGTGGTCTGGGGTGTGCATCTCAGCTGCACACAGACTAAACAATGTTAAATTTTAATCTCAGTACAGCACACTAGAGAAAGGTAAAACAATACAGATGTAACGGGAGCCGATCCAGGCTCCCACGAAGTTAGTTCAGGATCCTATGCAGATAGTATAGTCCGGAAGTAAGTGGAGAAGGACATCAGAGGAAGGTACAGCAGGATAGGATGGATAGACAGACAGGGGGGCGTGACGACGGTGATCCAGCGCTCTGGGGGCGTGGCATGTGCAAACAGGTCCAAAACCAGGGGATCCACCAAAATTAAACAAACACAGTTAAAAACCGGAACTGATCCGGAATAGGGACAGGGAATAAAACCAGGATAATGAGGCTTCCTTGCGTCCATCTCCCAATTCTGAACTAGGAATAGCAGGAGCGCCAGGCTTAAATAATGAGACAAAACAGGGGCAGGTGCAAGTAATCAACTTAAACACGAAAGGGATGCAGCACCCTTAAGAGGAAGAATTGCGATTGTGACAGCAGAAAACTCTAAATTTACATGTCAAAAACAGTATAAAAATATTGCAGGTGGGTAGCTGCGTCAGCATGCGTAGGCTGCAAAGGAACAAGTAATAGGTTTATTCCATGCTGAAAAAAAGAAGAAAGAGAACACAACGTTTCGGCCGTGGAGCCTTCTTCAGGTGTGAGAGAGACAGGGCAGTAGGCAAAGGTAAAGTAGCGGGAGAACAAAGGTTGGGAGGGAGGAGGAGTGAGAGGCGGGAGCAGGGGACAGAAAGAGAGGCCAATCAAGAGGTGTGAAGTCAGAATGGGTGCAGAGAGGTGTGAAATGAAACTTCCAATGAATGGAGAAAAACAGTAATCTGTCGTTAAGGGAAGGGAGAATGTGTGATCCTAGCTGCAGAATAATTTTAGTTTCGGTGGTCTTTCTGATGTATGAGTTCGGAAAACCGTCTTTGAGAACACAGACGGAGAGATTAGAGTGGTCGTGGCCGTCAGAGGCCACGACCACTATAAAAATATTGCTCATATTAAAATATTGCTCCTAATTCAGTACACCCACACAACCCCAACTCAAATAATAATTAAATTGGTCAGCATTGTAGCAGGTCTTGTAAATAAGTCTAGAAGTCTGAAAAAATCTAGTCATACTGTAACTCATCAGCTGGTGTTATACCTCAGTCTCAATAATGACTCCATATCCTTCTTGTATTCAGACATCCATGGACTTAAATGTACTGACTGAACATAAAGGATAAAAACATGGTATTTGTCTGCTGACACTTATTTTGAGTTTATTTGTGTTATACCTACAGCTTCCGCTATCACTCATTCAAAAGTTTAGTGACGAATCAGTCAATTTTTTACTTGTGGCCTGCTCTTTTTCAGTAAGGGTGATAAATCTGTGCTGTTTTTTGAGAAGGACTGAGAGTGTAATGTCATTCAGTTGCTCTTATAGAGAATGTAGAGGTCATGCCCAATCCATCTTATGAAATGAGAAGAAATTCAGTTTAGAATCATTGTACTTGAGCTCTTTTTTAAGAGCAGCCGAGTCATTAGATAATAATGTAATGGTGTTCCTTCAGTCCTCTAAGCCCTTAATGGTAGTGTAATCTAAGCCTTGAATTGTTCAACAATGGGATCCTCAGCCATGTGAAGTCACAGAATTTACCACTGGGAGGTAAAGTGTGGCTAGGGGCATGGAGGTGCCTGAGAGACGGTGAGAGTTGCAAATGCCATACATACTTTTCAGAAGTAGCAATTTTAACAGAATACTCTCCTACTTTTCCCCCATTGTCAATGGTGGACACCAAGCCAGCAGAAGAGAACTGGACATCATTATTGCAAATCCACTCAGCTGTCTCTCTCTGCCTTCACAGCAGATATGAATTCAAAGCCAGCTGGTCAGTGTATGAGTATTTCAGTGTTCACATTACAGATCTCAGGAATTAACTTGTTATCCTAAACACCTCTGACATGATTTAATTATAAGTAGTGTAAATATTTGCTTGTCTCCTAGCATGGAAATGTTGAATAGTAATGTCAGAGATAAACTTATAAGACAAACAATAACGTATATTATAATAAATGTAATATTGTTATCTGTGTTTAACACTGATATGTCTGTTATGCCACACTGCTCACCAGGATGACGGGGGCAAGCCAAGAGGTGTTATGGACCCAAGATCAAGGACATCACAGTCCAGGGACATTGTCTGATACACTCCAGAATGGGCTCTGCTTCACAGGGACAATCAGCTCCTGGAGCCAAGCAGGATGGGGTGTACATCTTCAGGGCAGTCTGCCATGGGGTGCTTCAGAAACCAGCCTGAACATGGTGTGTGCTCTCAAGGTGGTCTCCTCCAGAGACTGGACCGAGAGCACCCTGTCAGTGCTGGAGGCACGCCAGGAACTGGGCCGAACTCTGCGCCCAAAGAGGACCTGATCCAGTGCAGAGTTCCAGGAGCAGGTCAGGACACGGGGCAGACACAGAAGCTGACAGGCTGCAGGAGAGTCCATAGGCTAGAGTGCAGACTGGCAGTGAACAGGGCTAGAGTGCATGCAGGTGGGGACGGGTTGGACCACAAGGGCTGGTAGTTGTGCTGAGGGAACAGAAGTGTGCACACTGACTGCAGACAGCCACCACCTCAAGCTCACACCCACATGTACAGTAGCATTGCCTACAGCCAGAGCGCGGGCTGCTCGCAACAGGCAAGAGCTGTGGAGTCAAACACAGCAAAGTTCCAGGCAGGTTAGGATACAGGCAAGTGATGGGGAAAAACGAGGCGGGCAGGGATACAGGTTTAGATGTTCTACAGGAATATTTCAGAAAGACGGGAAAAAAGCAAGGAGAACTCCGCTGGGAAATGCTGGCTTGTGGTCTTTGACACAATGCCAGATTGCCAAGGAGAAGCTTAAAAAATAAATGGCCTGGTGCACCTGGAGCAGTTTGATTTCTCATAACAGCCAGGTGCTCTGAGTATATTGTCTCTACAGGGGGGTACAGAAATAGCCCTTGCCCACTACAGCTGCACACACCCCTCTGCTTCACAGTGAGAAGGATTGTTACCATTTGTATTTGGAGTTTTTGTCTAGGCAGTATACAGTAGATACTGTATATTATTACTTTTGTTGGTTTAATATGTAGGCTTCGTTGTATCAGTAAAATTGTTTATTGTGTACTTTGAACTACTTTGTTGTGTCAATTGATTCCTAACATCCAACTGAAAACGTCACACAATTTGCTGTTATAATTCTAAACGTCTCGGTATATTCACACAACACTACTTACTTAAAATCTTCACCTCACTTTGTGAAGACAATGTCACACATTTTACTTAAAAATTTGTGGATTATAGGTGACATTTAAAATGTGAAACATTTTACTGTTTTTTTTTTTCATAATTTTGGATCGGATCATGCAAAGTAGATGTTCTTATCCAAAAAGCTCACTTGAATCTGTTCTGTGGAGGATTTAAAAAAAGCACACCAACTGAAACGTTAATGACAAATCCCCTCATTGTATTTTTTATATATCAGTTACCATTTTCATAACACAAGTACAAGAGGAAATTAAGAAATCAACATATGGAGCTCAACAAATGCTGTTTATCCTGAGCAAGGACATGAGATTATTCTGTACATTACTGGACATTAATGAGGGGCTTTTACAGCAGTCATTGATTTACTCTGAAAACAAAAATATCTTTGTCTTTAAGAGTTAGAAATAACACATAACTGGTATACATTGATATAAACTTGCTTTTTTAACATTCGATCTACAGGCACTCCTATAGATCTTTACACTTGAACAAGAAATGACATGAACATTTAAAGTTGTTTCCTTTAGTTCACGATAAAACACAATAAAATTAATGCTGTATTTGTTTTTTGTAGCATTTTTATTGGGTTCCTCATATTCATCATTATATTTATTTGTTGTATTTTTGCAGTGGATGCTAAGAACACTTGGGTGTTGTAAGATTTAGTGCATCATAGTGTCTGATAGTTTTGAGTCGTAATCTATCTTAATTAACAATGTTATCACTCTTGCACATTTCAAAGAGAACAACAACTGCAGTCTGAGGAAATAAGTTCCACTTAAAAAAAACATTTACTCAGTATGGGAATTGAAAGGTACTTTGTATCCCCTAATAATTAATTCTCTAAAGTAATTGTGTGCAAAAACATACAGATAATAAAGTGTATGGAGCTGGTTTGTTTTGGCAGGGTACTGTAAAAACAGCTTTAATACTAGTCTGTGTCTGCTCTCATTGGATTCCAGTGGAGATCAATAGAAGGAAAGAGTAATTACCAAATCTGTTTAAATTAATAGAGTCGTTGATTAAGCAAAAATTGCCTGCCAGACTGGCTTCTGTCTCTGCTTGATTAAATGCTAACTGATATTGGACCTTCTCTCTTAGCTTTCAGGGGAAAAGTGTTTGGAAGTCATTTGTGATCTTTACTGATACAGCATTCTTCCGTTTTACAGATTAAGAAACCAGATTTCCTTTATCACTGATACAAATTCATAGAGTAGTGATGCAATGCAAATATTTGACATATGGGGGGGGTTCAGAAGTTCAAAAACAATAAAACATTATATAAAGTGACGTTGTAAATTATGGTGAGATCTGGAATTGTGTTTAAATTAAATTAAAACAGGAAGACTTGAATTAATGTAGTTTTCCATAGTAAATTACACAGAGTTTTACTGAAGAGTTTCTAAACTATCATTTCCTTGTTATATTTTCCATAGTGTACTCTGGACACTCTGAGATACACATCTTGCACTGTCTTTGCACTTACTGTGTAAGTATCTGGGTTATGTGACTGTAAACCACTGTAAACCAGTGGATAGCTTTCTGTGCAGTGAGTTAAAGAATGGCATCAAAACATTTAATTAAGAACATGACTTGTATTTCTTCTATTGTATACACATCCAAAAAAGATTGAATTGTCACATTTCCACCTCCAGCTTCCAGTTTCCCCACACACCCTCCTTCCTCTTTAGTTCTTATGGGTCCACAATGTTTTTTGCTAGTATTTATGGATTAATTGAAATGTTTTTTCAGTTTAAGTATAGACCAGTCAGTAATCATAACTGATGTGAAATTCGATGTGTTAATCAGATCTGCTTATTGCTACAACAACTGTCGACTGTCCACTGTAGTTTGCACATTTAACCAATTTGCAAATGTGTTTCATTTTTCAGTATTAAAACACTGTATTAATAAACACTTTTTTAAAGTTAAGAATTATGTCTACTGGACTATTATGGAAATTGTTACAGTGAATAAAAGCTGACATTACACCTTGAGGGGATACAAAGACTTAAAAAATAGAAGCACGGCCCTCTGATTAAACAGAAAAGTCAGCGTAAATATACTGTCCGGATAGCACTGTACAGGCTGGGAGCATTTTAGCTATTCAGAGTACATTGCACAACCTCTGTGGACCATGGAATGAAACATAATGATATACTTTCCTTTATCAGATTCACTTTGCAAATGAAGTTGGCACAGATGTGCATGCTGTACTTCAGAGTAATTTATTACTTCTGCAAGACTGGCTGCATTAAGAATATCACCAAGCCTAGCAAGCATTTGAAAGATACCCACATTTCTCCTCATGCAGAAAGAAATGGTGAATCTAAAAGCTTTCTCTTCAATATAAAGGACAAGCAGCTTTTTCCTCACTGACAACAGCCAAAATAATTTGAACATGCAGTCACTAGACCGTAACATTTTTTCAGACAAATCAAATATGACATGCATGTATTTATTTTCATTGCATGAAGATATAGCAGTTAATGTTGCTTTAAAAAAAGGGAAAATTTGTTCTCCCGAAAAATAGTTTACAGGTTTACATTTTTCATAAATTAAATTAAAAAGTGTAACCTCCCAGATAACCCGAAGATTCTGTACAGCCTGGACTTAGACTAGTTCAGACCTAGACTTCCTTTGTCTCAAGCTGTGGGTTTGGTTAATTATGCTTTAAACAATGTACATTTTTTTTGGTATACAATTTGTTGATTGATCAATTTGTTTGATTAATAGGCAGAAACGGAGCTCATACAATAAAGATGGGAACCAAAGTGTCTCCCGTCTTTATAATGTTGTTATTTTTTTCCAGGCCAAATGTGTTCACAAAACATCTGACACAGTTTGAAAATTCATTAACTTTTTGTTTGCAAGGCTACCATGAATCCCTCGATTTTCTAACCGCTTTTTCCAATTCATGGTTACGGGGGAGCCACAGCCTATACCAGCCAGCAACGGGCAAAATGCACTTATACGCCCTGGAATATCACACCATCACAGGGTTGACAAACGCACACATACTTATACTAGGGCCAATTTTCCAAGAAGTCAATTAACCTACCATTAAGTTTTTGTACAGTGGGAAGAAACCATAGCATCCAAAAGAAACTCACACAAACATTGGGAGACAATACAAATTCCATGCATAAAACACCCCAGGCCCAGAACTGAACCCAGAGCTAGAGCAACAGTGCTGCAAGACAGTGGTGCATTCCTACTATAAATCCAAATTTAGCTGTTTTAATAAACTATTAACTTAATAGTTAATAGTTTTGAAGTCCACCTACAATTGTCTCAATGCGAAAAGACAAATTCCTAATGCAAGAAATTGGTTAATAAAGTGATCTCTTATTTTATCTTAAGGTACCTATAGGAGAGTTTGGATTGACTGGAGGAGTGACACAGCTCTCTTTGAAAACACTGTACCTAACAAGTCAGAAGGGTTACTGCTGCATAGAAAAAGCCATTTGAACTGCCATAAGAATGCAATTTAAAACCTATAGCCTAACCAACACAGGCAGCACTTAGTAAATCCTGCTGTACCACTTGGGGAACCCAACCCATTCATTATGACCTGCTGCTGTAATTTGACATTAAACTGTGTTTAGAATCATAGGTTGTATTGCATTTAGTTGATGTACTATAAAGAGCATATTTCTGAGCATATACTGTATATAGACTGTAGTTTATTTGTTTATAAAGGAATCATGTCTATTAATTTTTCACAAAAGTAGTGCTCTGCCTGCCAAACAGACCAGGACTATCTTTTCTACTGGAGCTAAAGATTTGTTTCCCTGTCATGCTTGCAATTTCTCCAAATCTAGAAAACTAAGTGTGGACCTGACCCTGCAAAAATTGCCACTCTGAATACAGGTTCAGACTCTCAGACTGGTCCAGGCTGTAGTGATGGTAAAAATAATTTTGCAACTGGTATGAAGATTCCCAACAAAAGAAGAAAAATGTGCTTGAATACACACTTAGACTAATTTAATTCAGACAAATCTATGGTCAATTTTGGTTTACATACAGATCATAAGAAAATAATTTAGAGGCCATCAAATAGATCCATCCTGGGACCAGAAAGTGAATAATTTTATAACACAAGAGGATTATTGTGTGAAAAAGAAATGATTAAACTAATGTTACATGTAGATGACAATGGAGGTGTCTTTTTGAACCTAGACACAATGAGCAAAACCTAACTAGTGTCAATATTTTCACATCCTAAACCTTCTAAGCAAGTGATGCTTACTTAGTTGTGCTGGGTGTAAGAAATGCTAATAAAAATCTTATGATTAACTTTAATTAATTAAATTCTGGGAAAATAATTAAGTGCCTTTCAACAGTCCAGAAAGATACCATATAAGACCAGATCAAGACAGATCAAGAAAAAGAAAAAAAGGAGAAAAAGAAGGTCAAGTTAGAAGAGAGAGATGAGGTAGGAGTGGAACATGAAGCATCTGTCAGACGAGAGTTTCTTGTTCAGGCACGTTTGAAAATACCCAATTATAGCCAAGTATTTTAACCTTGCTAAAGTGAGATTGCCATTCTGTGTTTTTAGGAATTTGGAATTCTTCAGTGAAGAATACCTTGGTATAGAATGGCCTTTTCTGCTTGGTGGGTGCATTTTTAAAATAATGCCCATTTATTTTGTGGCATCTGGGTATTCAGAGAGAGAGATTTAATCGTAGGTTGCATTGCATTTACTTTAGTAGGCAGCTGATCTCTTCTTTTGGGCTCAGTCACGCCCAGTATACTTAGAGGGTGCTCTACGTCTGTCCTGTTCCTAGTTCCCTGTGATTATTCATGTCTTTCTGGTGTGTTTTGTTGTGTAGCCTATTTACTTCCTGTGTCTGCTCTACTCCTTGCTCAGCATTGAGGGTACGGATGTCCTGAGACCTGCCTAGCTCTTAGTTGCTCCTGGTCTTAAACAGTAATAAACACTCTTAATTTTTATTAATGAAATAGTCTAAATATATGTTATGTTTTTGTATTTAATTGGGATAGGCTCTGGGTCACTGTGACCCTGAATCTGATTAGTGGTTATTGAAAGTGATACAGTATGATGTGATGTGACATTTAATTGGGTTGTGTATTTACAGGCCAGGAGGCAACTAAACATCGGGGAAGATACTGAATATCAAAAGGAGTCCTAATAATTTACTCAGGTTAATCAACTTCTCTTCAAAAACTGCCAGTTTGGTCTTAAGCATTCAGGTCTGTGATAGCACACCATGCCTAGATAAAAAAAAATCTGTGACAGAGAAAGATTTGTAACTTTTTATTATTCTGGCAAGGGTTACAAAGCTATTTCCAAATAATATGTCTACAGTAAGAAAGATAATCTACACATGATTGTCTATTAACCCAGAAGTGGCCATCCTACCAAGATTCTCTCCAAGATCTGACCATACGATACTCCTAGCAGTCTAAAAGAACCCCAAGCAAGGGATCTGCAGGCCTCTCTTACTATTAGTAAATGTAAGAGTTCATGAGTCCACCATCAGGAAAAGATTTAATATGAATACTATAACTATCACTCCAAAATAATTCTCTGTTCTGCCTTCCATACTGAGCTAAAATGTTTAGAATCTGACTTCTAAATCTCTCTTTATATGATTATAAAATTATACAAATAAGAAATGGTGAAGTTGTGACACATAATAAAAGAAATGAGACTGACCTTTATTTTATTGATCTTAATAAATTCTGAGCCGTTATTTTAGCTTTGTAAATAAGTGAATCCATGGATCAGTGAACATGATTGTGCCTGATTTCATTTGTTTTAATGAGCTTTGGTTACATGAGGGATTTGGAAAGGTATGATCGCTCAATATGAAAAAAATGGCAGATGTTTTGCAGTATGCTGATAAACCTGGAACTGCTGGAGGCATTAGACTCTATTTTAAAGATTATATTAAAAGAAAAGAAGTAGAATGCCTTGAATTCTGAAGAGAGAGAAATATGCTGAAATGATTTTCATAAGTCTTTAACTTAGTCAGGTTGTTTTAATGAATTATAGAAGCTGTGTGGGCACTATTGACAGAAAGAAAAAACTTACAATAGATTCAGCCAGTAATGGGCACTGAATGATGTTAGGATACACAGTGTCCATGTCTGTGCTGAGGCCTTTACTTACTGTAGTAGAAGAGCTGAGTGGACTTACAGGAATCATGTGGGTGAATCATGACAGCAGCAGTTTTTGTAAATGAACAATAATTATCTGTATATTACATCACAGGTGACATATACTGTACATATACACATTTGCATCCAATTTTCTCTCTTCTATGCAGGATGAATAGAAAACCATGATAACTCCACGTGTACAGCTTCAGAATTAAAAAAAAGACAACTGTGCTGGCCCACTGCAACCATTATAAGGCAATAGTAATGGCAAAGGGAGTTTAATAGTTTATAGCCGTGTGGCTAAAACACTGTGTGCACTAGGAACACTTTATGCACTGTACATACTGTATATAACTGTGTTCATATTTCCCACAGCTGAAAATGTTCCATGTTTCTCATACTCCTGCATACTTGTTATTTATAATATACAAATTATATACAAATAAACCAGAGTACAGTAGCATTTTATTAGCTCCAGACAAATCCTATAACATGGCATTATGTGGTAGGCAAGCAGTCAGGTACAGAACTGGCACTGACCTCCTTGACTGAGGCCATGTGATTCTGGTGGTCACAACCAGGCAATAAGAGGAATGAGCTAAGGAACAGCTCCAAGGACAGAGCTGGGGAGAAGGCAGGGCTGCACAGAGAAAGGAGTGTTTGTTATTCTTACATTTAATCGGGTGAGGCTTAGGACTGTTTTACAGGTACCTCACAAATGTTTATTGTAGAATTCTATTTAAATTTGATCTCACTTTATTATTCTGGTGCACAACTTTTGAAATTGTTCAAATTTAGTGTTCCTTCCAACCAGGCAGTTGTCCAGGATGCTGTCATTATAATTTACCCCTTTAAAGTATAAACTTTGCTGTGCTGTGAGATACACTGGGCACTCATACTCTATGTTCCACCACACCCATGGATGAGGATGCAAAGAAAAAAATGTGCTGCGTAATAAAACATCCAGTAAGACTGTCTAGTCTTCCATGCTGTACTGAGATACATAGGGATTGATTTTTCCCTAACAGACACTCTGCCAGTCCATAGTAAATGAATTAGATGGGCAATTTGCCCACAGCTTGCTTAGTTAAAAAAAAAAGAGCCTGAGAGTTGCCAGTTGTTCATAATACTCCTGCAGACTCTGTCCTGTTCTAATTTGGTGAATCATGCCTTTTTTTTTCAAAGTCTTTTGGAGTTTTCTTTATGTGAACTTTAATGCTAAACTGCTAACAAAGAGGTTATATGTGGTGTAAAAATATTTTTTGTTAATCTTTTTTTTTGCATGGTGGTTGAAAGAACATAATTTTGGGCTTGACATACTGTATAGAAATACAAGTAATGTAATAAACATCCCAAAGGAACATATTTTACCTTTGTTAATTGTTTCTTTCTGAATGCTGTAGGTGGAGAAAGGTAATATTCCAAAAGTGACTTTGGAAAAAATATTTTTTAATTTAGTTCTTCTCATATTTGTCATTCATACCTTCACTGCTTCTGGAAAAACATAATTTTGCAGCAGTGCAGAGGAGTTAATTTCTAGAAGATATTTCACATCACCCACATTATGACACTGTCACGCCCTCTACAGCTAGAGGGCGCTCCTACTCTGTCCTATCCCTAGTTTCCCTGTGCTTTGCTTGTCCTTCCGGTTTGTCTTTGTTTGGGGCTATATATTTCCGGGCCACCCTTTCCTCCTCACTCAGCATTGAGGGTTCGGATGTCTTGAGACCTGCCTAGCACCAGGTCGTCTCTTCTGCGGCCTGAGGGCATAGGTTTCTACCCAGCAATTGGCTATTGGTAATTTAGCAGATGAACTTTGTCACTCAAACAAACAAACAACTACAAGTCACAACTTGGGTAACTGACAAGAATGCTTTTTGCATAGTTAATTCTGGATACTCAATTTGAAGTACCAAAACATATCTAGTTAACAAGAGAGCACTGTATGATTCAAATTGTACCCCCAGTGTTGCTGTCTGGGCTTTGATGAAAACATGAACAACTTCAGAAGAAGACAACACTTGCAAAGGACAGTTTGCTTCTATTACTTGTATGTCACAAACCCTCCATGAGTTTTAAGTAGGTTACAGATAAGTACCATATTTGCAATAGGTTTCAATAAGAGCATCATTAAACACTGTGCAATTTGCCCAAGCTGAAGAGTCTTTTTTATGTATCCCTAGGGGGTTGTGGGTGGGTGAAAACAGTCTGGAGAGCAGACAGTACCTAACAGAGGTGAAATGATGGATATGAATCCAATCCGTAACCAGATGTGCCCCTTCATAGATGGTGCAGAGGTGGAGTAGATTCTGCAATGTCAAGAGATGTGTGTGTCTGTCCTTAAATAAATTGTTTTAATAATAAGTTAGGAATGTTCAGGTGAGGATCCATAGGATACAATTTCACACACATTCACAATGGATCTCCTTAAGCACTTTTTCCAGCCTGTTATCTGAGATATTGTTGTCAATGTAGCCACATGGATGTGTAATTTGAATGTAGGCTCCTGTTAAGAAAAAAATACTAATTAAAGACCATTGCTTGCGAATTGGCTGTTGTGGTGTTAACATAGAAATCTCAACCAAGGTTGTTACAGCTACATGTTGTCACATAGTCCCTACATGTCCCTACGCTCAAAAGCAACAACAGAAAGCTCTACCAGTAGCTGGTAGTTTGACTGTAAACTGTGTTGACAAGGAATCCTGAAAGCAACACAACATATTTTATTTAAGTGTGATATTTTTGGCTTACAGTACAGTATGAGTAAACTTGGTTTACACCATGTGATGGTGGTATGGGAAGTGGCATTTCTGGGAAAATGACCTCAGAAAGATGAAAACATCTGACAAATAGATTTTTATTTGGGTTTATCTCTTTGGGTCTATTTTCACTATGGAATAGTAAAAAATGAATGAGTCTTCCTGAGAACATGCATTAAGTGTGTGGAACAGGGGCTGTTAGAGCAGGGGTCCTTTAGAAATATAATTAAATGTTGGATGAGAAAGTTTGGAAAAAAGAGAAAACAAAAAAATAAATAAAAACACTGCACTGTAGAGGAGGACAAATCAATTACTTTAGGGAGGTAGAAAGCCTGAGTCAGTAATAGAAGGTACAGTATAACTGTGCCACCTTGGTGCCACAGATAACAGACCCCTTTGTAAATGGATAACAGAGGTTAAGAAGCACATCATGAATATCTATCATGAAATGGAAGAACATTTGAATATCTGGGGTACTTGGCTTTCAAGCATGGTGTCAGTAGTGCACGTGTTAAACTGATAATGGAGGAAGTTATTTTGAAAAAGTAATTCACTACAGTTACATTGTAACAATACACACTTTAAATGATGACTTTTAAAAATGATTTTCCTTCATCTTCTTGTTAATTATAAAAGTAATACCATATACAGTTTAATAGACTGCAATGTATTACTGTTAAAAGTAAATTTTCCCAACACTGTCCTAAACACAATTGTAATGGTAATAAAAACAGTAGGGTTGCATGGTGGCAATTGGTTAGCATTGCTGCCTCACAATGCCGAGGGCCCTTTTGCCTAGTTCCTGGGGTGCTATCTGCTTGGAGTTTGCATGTTCTCATGGGTTTCCTCCATATGCTCTTGTCTCCTCCCACAGTCCAAAGATATATTGGTAGGTTAACAGACTTCTGTGAAAATTATCCCTGGTGTGAGTGTGTGCATACCTCTGTCTGTATGTTACCTGCGATTGACTGGTGTATTGTCTAGGGTAATATCTCGCCTTGCGCCTTTTGCTTACTGAAATAGGCTCTGGCTCCCTTGTGAACTTGAAGTGGATAAAGCATTTATAAAATGTTGTAAAATGGATTGATGGATAGGGAAAAAAAACAACTTTAGTTTGTGAAAAATAATTGACTGTATACAAGTATTCAATCAACAAGAGACTAAATGTTCCTGTGAAAAAATTCACTGTAACATTAGGTTAGCATGTTATTACAAAATTCCTATATTAATGGATAAACAAATGTAGCTACATGGAATGGTTTAGACACCAACAAATGTTACAGAAAACAAAGCTATAATTATCTCATTAAAATAGTGTAAGGTGATAATGAGAAACACCATCTGCTTGTTCTGTGATGTCTGTAACATCTGCACATTCACTCTGTCTGCTCAATCCAAAGTACACTAGCTATAGATATTTGTCTGACTGCAGTGCTGTGGACTGTGTGTAACTGTGATTACAATCCTCATCATCAAGTGCTTTTAACATCTGGACTGGAGTGTAACTGGCGAAATGGAAAGACGGACAGATTTAATTTTGGATGAATAATGTCAATATGAAGACCATCTCAGCACCTTGATATAGCAATATACAACATCACATGGATCTCCATTGGAGAGTATTTTTATACAAATACAAACCTGACATTTATCATGTGGACTGTATTAATTTGAATACTTTGTCTACATTTTCTGCACTGATATTATTTTACTGTAGATTTTCATGGATTCAGTCTTTATTTGTACATGAGGTTAAATGATTATGGTACTTAAAAGAGTGTAATGATTCTATACATTACAGAGAGTCTTGTCAGGCTCCTTGTACAGTTTTTGTTTTGGAGTATTCAACCAGTGCTGAAGAACTTTCAATTAGGTGAGTGAAGTGAAGTGTGAAGTTTGTAATGTGGTTTCAAGTGAAAAAAAGGCAGCAATAGCTACTTTATACTGTCCCAGACATCCACACAATCATAAAGAACTAGATATCACTGTTATGAAGGACCAGAAATTCCCCCAAACCCCTGTCATAACAATAGTAATATCACCATTAACTTTGGTAAGTTCAGATTGTTGTGACGCTAGTCGAGATGTTTAGATGAGAGATGAAATGACAAAGGGTACAGATAAGTAAAACAAAAACAAAACCTACTATTTAAGTTTAAACAATAAACATATGGATAAAAGAGAAGCACTGGCACTTCTCTATCTCTCTTAAATCCAGATATACTAAGTGGCCCATTAACCAACATCACCATAATTGCTGTGGTTTCTTATGGCAGTGAAACTGGATGGAGCAGGAACATGTCACTAAAGGAGAGAAAAGAGGGACTGAATCCTGGACCATTGTGACATCAGCACCTTTTGCAAAACAGCTGAGCTACTCATTCCCATACAGGTAGTTGTTTGTTTCCCTGAAAAAGGAAACATGAGTAAAGATCATGAGCAATTATGATCATGTTAATCTCTATGTGATTTTGACAACTTTTCAGGATGTGTATTCTCATTACTTTTTTATGCCTCAGTAACCTACCTAGATTCCTTTCGGATTCATCCAGAGTTTTCTCTCAGATCAGCCAACTGTTCTTTCCCTATAAATGTGAAGCAAATGAATGACTGCTTAAACCACCCTCTAGACTACTATCAACACACTGTACCATTCTCCAGACTTCATAAGTGCTTCTTTATTTCTACAAATTTCAATTTTCAGAAAGCCAGAGTAGTAAATGCCAGAACAATAAAGAGAATGGGAGGCAATTACAGTTTTATTATTACCATAAAGTATAGAAAATACTGTAAATGCAGAGTACCAATGTAAGACACACTTTTTTGATCTATGAGAAGAAATGGAGATGGAAGTGAACTTTGTACACCTCACTGCTCTATACCTTCCTTGAGGATTTCCAGTCTTTGGTCAGTTAAAGGCAAGGGCTTAGTCTTTACCCTTGCAGGCAGTTGAAACTTTTTTTTTTCTTTTGATGTGCTTCTTCAAGAATGGGATTGGATTATTAACAGCAAGTGCATGATGACTCATTGTGCAAAAACAGTTGAAGCTTGAAAAAACAAGAAGAACAACAATTTATTTCATTCTCATTTTATATGCATTTTAACTGTGGTCTACAGGCTTAAACAACAAACAGCATATTTTGTTTCATTCACGGAACACGCTGATTTAGTTTGTTTCATACATAGATTAAAGATTTACTCCCAGCACCAAAATAAAAATAATAGGGTTTGTTTGTTCAATGAAATTTAATCAATGTTAATAATACAAATAATAATACAAATTATGAGCTGTCATTCAATTAAAAAAATACATAAAACACAAAACAACATCATTGCTATTTGTAGGTATTAACAATAAATCTTTAAAACTGACCTACATACTGTATACACTGCTTATCCAAAGTATTCAAACCCTTGCACAGTTTTCACAATTTGTTTCTTTAATGTTTGCAGTCATGATATTTTGAAGTAACAAATAATGTTTGTTATATACTGTACACTCCATACTGTACATTGAAGGCTGTATACATGCACCTGTCTCTGTATGTTCCCACAAACAAGTTGTGAATTTGTGGCAAAGATTCATCCAAGAATACCAAGGAATTTTCAAAATAATTTTGGGATAAAGTTGAAAAACACATATTAAGAGAAAGACAAAAACATTTCAAGCACTTAAAATGCTTTGAGCACAGTGAAGTCGTTCATTAAGAAGTACAAGATAGCAGACACTACCTAGATCTAGATGTTATTTCAAATTGAGCAAAAAACCTGGTTAAGACTGGCCACTATACAGTAAGTTCAGTGACTGAAATCAGAAAAATGTCCAAAAAGGAAAGAAAATCCTCCAACAAAGCACCTACCTGTAAGTCATACTGCAAACAAATGTTTTTGTGGCAAAAATCTGGGGCAAAAGGTTTTGTGGTAATCAGCAAGGAACTGGAAAATTTGTCAATAATGAGAAAATGATGAAGATGGAACAAAATTCTGGTAAATCTTGAAACTGAAACAAAAATTCACCTTTAAGCTGAACAATGACACAAAGAACAAGGTCAAAACTACACTATATCTGTTATGCCCTGGCTTGGTGTTGAAAAGCTTGCAGCTGGCTGAGGGGAAAAGCAATCCATCAACAAGGCAGTGCAGTGGACGGAAAGATTAGCTGGCCATATACAGTAGATAAGAGAAAGGCTGACAGAGAAAACTGAGAACTGACTGGACCAACAGGATTGTCACCGTCCCAGTGTGTAGTTCAGAAAACAGGGCTGGTGTGATCAGGATACAAGGGAATAGTCTCGGACTAGAACACCCATGAAAACTGAGGGCTGGGAGCTCTGACTGGCTCAGGTATAACAATAGTGACTTAAGAATTAGAAAATTAATGTCCCAGTCGAAGAGTGGCCCAGTCAAAGTCCTGTCATCAATCCTATTGACAATCTGTGGAAAGACTTGTAAACTATTGTCTGTAAGCAATCCCCAAGCAACACAAGAGATTTAGAGGAAAACTGCTAGGAAGAATGGATAAAAATGGTACCAATGCAAGTGTGCAAAGGTGGCAGAGATCTACCCAAACCAAGTTGCAGCTATAACTGCTACCAAAGTACTTTAAAAAATATTGACTTCACAATTCAGAATACCTATGCTTTTACTGACATGTACTGTAACATATCTCACCATTAGAAGTCTACAGTTAGATTTTGAATAAAATATTAAGAAAATATGAATGCACCATATTATAGATTCACAAAAACCATAGGAAGGGCACTGACTTTAATAATGGAAAGTGTTAAACTAGCACTGGCTTAATTTAATGTTTCAAAAATTTTAGCCTGTCTTCTTCAGTGTGAATTACAAATAAAAAAATCCAAACTAAACCACATTGCTTTGTGTAAAGTTGTGTAAGCAATCTTGTATGAAACTGAGTCAAGGACAAAAATGTTAATAGTTTTTCAAATATTGATAAAATGTATCTTTTTAATTTTAATTCACAGAAAATTTCCTTGAAGGGAATGTAATAAAATGAATGTACACTGGATATCTGGCTATGGGCTAAAAGTAAAGTGTCAAATCCTTTCTGGGTCTATAAGTGACTTAATGAAAAAAAATATTTTTTATGAATTGTACCTCAAGTATTAAAAAAAAAACATCAAAAAACCAAAGGTAAAACCTTGAATTTATTATAATGTCTCCCGCCAAAAAAAGGCCCAAAATCTACTATCCAGTCCCTCAGGAATGTTTGCAGGGTAAATTATCATTTTCTATACCATAAGTTTACCAGACTTCCATACTCTGATCTTAATGAGCTTCACAACACTTTACTGTGCTTTCACTATTTTACACATGAATCTCTGCCAAATAATAAAGAGCAGTTTAGTCTGCTCACCAGTTTCAGTCAGTAGTGTTGCGTCAAAGCACTGTACAGTATGTGACACTATCTTCACAATGTTATTAAAAATTGTTGTGTGAATAAGTGCAATTCACAATTTATGCCTTGTTATGAGTCTTTGATGTATTCTCAAATTGTGCTCTGTATCTTTCAATCTAAACACAATGGTCTTCAAAGCAAAATTTAGGGCTATTGATCAATGAAATGAAAAAACTGTCTCACTCACCATAACAGAAGATATTATGGTCTACAGACTGGTAGAAACAGAGACACTGTTAAAACAGATACAGTATATACTGTGGGAATCCATAGCACAGTGAATGCATGGGTGAGAACATTAAAGGTAAACCAATAAAATTATGTGCAAATAATAATAATTGCTTACACTTATATAGCGCTTTTCTGGACACTCCACTCAAAGCGCTTTACAGGTAACGGGGACTCCCCTCCACCACTACCAATGGGCAGCATCCACCTGGATGAAGTAACAGCAGCCATAGTGCAGAACACTCACCACACATCAGCTATCAGTGGGGAGGAGAGCAGGGTAATAAAGCCAATTATAGATGGGGATTATTAGGTGGCCATGATTGGTAAGGGCCAATGGGAAATTTGGCCAGGACGCCGGGGTTTCACCCCAACTCTTTTCGAGAAAGTCCTGGGATTTTTAATGACCACAGAGAGTCAGGACCTAGGTTTTACATCTCATCCGAAGGATGGCGCCTGTTTACAGTATAGTGTCCCCATCACTATACTGGACCATTAGGACCCCCATGGACCACAGGGTGGGTGCCCCCTGCTGGCCCCACTAACACCTCTTCCAGCAGCAACCTTAGTTTTTCCCAGGAAATCTCTCATCCAGGTACTGACCAGGCTCCCACCTGCTTAGCTTCAGTGGGTTGCCAGTTGTAAGTTGTGATATGAGTGATATGGCTGCTAGCATGCAGTATATACACATATGTACAGTAAATGCATATTGTCATAAAGAAAGGCATATCGGTAAAATACCTAAAATCTGAGCAATGTCTTGTGCCTCACACCTTTTCTGTTCAGACATGTGAATCCAAGTTGCAAGTTGGCACTGAAGATACTATAATTTATTAATAGTTGATAACTCCTGATCCACACTGCATGATAGGCTTTGCATTATTGTGTGAAAATAGTAAGTACTTAAGAGTACATCTTAAATGAAATGAAAATCCAGATCTGGAGACATGACAGTCTGAATACAAACTACCTTGGAACACTAAAAATGTTCAGCATAACTTTATGATTTAATTTTCAGATTTAGTCTCCCCATCTCAATTATCTAATTCCAAAACAGACTAGAACATGTAATTCAAATTTCACCTGACTGAAATCCAGATTTTTGTTGTGTGCTAACTAACATAATGGGAGGGATATTGTGGTGTGTCATTTTGATTAGTGTTAATGTTTTGAAAACTCAAACTTTGTGAAAGGCTGTAGCCAAGCTTTGATTGTACAGTGAAAACTGAACAGGTTCAGTGGGCATCTTTTTAGTGCAAACCCCCCTCTATCTTTAAAACATTATTTTTTTACTAGGCGGTCTCTATAATTCAATAACGTGTGCAACACAGATTAAACATAAAATATCCAACGTTGACATACAGAATGAATTATGCATCCTCAATGGACTGATTCTGAGATTGGCATTTTGGCATAATGGAAGTGATCTGAAGCACTAGAATGACATTATACAGTACATTGTGAACAGCACTGGGTTACAGAGATTGATTTTCTTTTTTCACCAAATTTTGCTCTTTCACAAAGCTTCTAGGGCAGAACTGAAAATATAATATGCACAATTGGTTTATATTCTGATCACTGTACCCTTTAATAAAATGGAGTGGATAATTGCTATGCTTTAATCCATTTATTCTGACACATCATTCCTTTATTCTCCATCACTGCATCCTATCAGTCTCTCTCTGAAAGTCAACAAAAACTGGCCTACTTCTTCAGTTCCTGTCTGGCTCACATCCTACACCATATGCTAATCTTTTATAGTTTTGCTATGTGTGGGACGTACTTTATGTATTTATTTGAAAAGTCAGAACATATCTTTTTTTTTTAAAAAGAAAAAAGCTTCTTCTGTGAAAATGATTTATTTCTCAATGGAATAAAGACATATGAAACTGCAGAAACTTAATTAGAATGGGATGTGTCTTTGGCCTCTCAGTTTGGGATACTGAGAGTTCTCTCAGAGAATAAAGTGCATTTAAATGCTGTAGCAGCACACATGGATCAGTGGGTTAATTGTTTTATTGTCATTACATGGAAGACTTCCACTCAGAAGTAAGCCTTTCTGCTAGCTCACTATAAATAAAACACAAAAGGGACTGCCTCTCCACACATCTAATTACCTGTCAGCATTAATTATTGTGCTACTATTTTAGATTTGTGCAGCACAGTAAAACCTGGTTTTCCTACTGTTACCCATGGCTCTTTGACTGTAACAGTTAGAACCTAAAGCTGTAGGTAAGTTATAGGTGGGCATCCATCACATTGATTATTTAAATAAGACTGGAACTTAAGGAGGAGCAAGAGGTTAATTTATGCTGGCAATAAAAATGATTTTGTAATGCTGTTAATTTTTTTTTTCAGTTTCCTTTAGTTAGTGATTTGTGATCACTAATTTTCTATTAATTCTTTATTACTAATTTATTAGGTCTATATTATTTTTTTATAAATCATTAATACACATTACTGCATAGAGCGACATACTGTACATAGGAACGTGAGCCTGGCCTGGGGACACACTCGAGGTTATCAGCACTGCACACAAGCTCATTTCTGTTCTCTTTCTCAAAGGCCAGACTACTTAAAAAGACAGTACACAGGTGCTACTTACATTTAGCCTCACTCAGTCTGGTTATTTTTAAAAATCAGATTGTCCCTTGTAGTAAATTACAATATTACATTACACAAATATTATCTTGCTATTCTGCTAATGGTATACAAAACCATTAGCCTGTTGTAGCGGCAATGCTTGTTAATAAGACAGAATTAAATGTTGCTGTGCTTTCCTAAATGAGGCCCCATCTCTCTCTTCATCTCTATAGCACAGCCACAGAGAATCTATTCATCCAGACTAATTTAAGGTGTTTTCTTTTGATAAGGAACAACTCCCAAATGGGGATGCACTTAGCTAAGCCTGGCTATCATGATCAATGGTCATCCCTGGCACCTATCTGTCTAGGGAGTGCTAGAGGACATCGGGACTGCATTCCTAGGTGTTAGGAGTAAGTGACTCGTCTCTCACCTTGGTTAACCAATCAGGGACTGGCAGGGTGTAGTAACACCACGTGGGTCTCCAGTACCCACTAAACTCTCAACCAATCAGCACACATGTGTGTCTTGGTCAAAAAGATAGCACAAGCTCAGGTCGGGGCTCTCCTTGGCCATTTTCGCGCACCCTCAGAGACAATCACGTGACAAGCGGTGTTGTCTGCACTGGGACTTGGACTTTGTTCTAAGGGCGAGGCCGAGGATCCCATATGTACTCAGAATTCCGGAACGACCAACGTGAATGCTCTGCTTGATCAACGGCAGCCTACAGTTGGACCCTCGTCGACAACCTGAATAGCTTATTCAGAAGCAACGCTGGACCGGGAAAGAACCAGTTTTCTTCCCGTGGAAAAGAGTGACTTGGGAAATCCATACATAGTAGATAAGTAAACTCCATGTCCTACATTATGTCTCAAGAATTTAATTGTTACCTCAACACAAGTTGTTATCAATTTAATTTAACAGTGGATAATAACACTGATTAGCAATTTGGTATAGCCAAACGGTATATTGAAGTATATTCTCTGTTGTGTATCTCTTTGTGTTTGCATCTTTTCAAGATTATATACCTTGTATTTTGATAACCCTCACAGTAAGGTCTGCCGCCTATATCCAGGCAGACTGATATATGTTTGGTGCACAATTTATGTTTAATAATAATAATAATAATAATTGCTTGCACTTATATAGCGCTTTTCTGGACACTCCACTCAAAGCACTTTACAGGTAATGGGGACTCCCCTCCACCACCACCAATGTGCAGCATCCACCTGGATGATGCGACGGCAGCCATAGTGCGCCAGAACGCTCACCACACATCAGCTATTAGTGGGGAGGAGAGCAGAGTAATGTAGCCAGTTCATAGAGGGGGATTATTAGGAGGCCATGATTGGTAAGAGCCAATGGGAAATTTGGCCAGGATGCCGGGGTTACACCCCTACTCTTTTCGACAAACACCCTGGGATTTTTAATGACCACAGAGAGTCAGGACCTCGGTTTTATGTCTCATCCAAAGGATGGCGCCTGTTTACAGTATAGTGTCCCCGTCACTATACTGGGACATTAGGACCCACATGGACCACAGGGTGAGCACCCCCTGCTGGGCCCACTAACACCTCTTCCAGCAGCAACCTTAGTTTTTTCCAGGAGGTCTTCTATCCAGGTACTGACCAGGTTCCCACCTGCTTAGCTTCAGTGGGTTGCCAGTTGTGAGTTGCAGGGTGATATGGCTGCTGGGTGTATCTCATGTAATAAATGTATCTCGTGTATTGAATCCGTGTGTGTGTGCGTTGTTAGTTGTTCTGACGATTGATTGTCTAAAAGCCATAACGAACCACCTCGTGATAACTGCTATAGTTAATAATTGGCTCAGTAAAATCACAAAACCCCTACACTGTTATTAATTAAACATGTTATTCTGTGAGTAAACTCAATTGATTGAGAAGTCTATATTATCACCCCCTGCCCTGGCTCTTCACAGTTGTATCTGTACAGTTTTGTTTTAAAAAAATATTTTTTTCTTTGCCAATATTCGAACTAGACGACAGAGTGTCTCCGCACTGGCCCCCATTACTTTTACAATCATGGCTACAGTATGAGGAAATCCAGGTAGAAAAACACAGCATACTAACTGTTGCTTGACATATGCATGAAAATGATCTGCATGCTGATGAATGACATATCAACACCTGAGAGATATTAAATATCTTTGAAACCAAATGATTACAGAAGTTGGTTTGAACAGCAGAGACATACTGTACTACATATGAATGAGGCATGCTTGGTTAACCTACAGTACATTATTGCAGAGAGGCTGAGTGAAGTCACTTGCCTAAAAAAAATGTTCCTAAAGATCTTAATTATAGTGCCAAAAGTGCTGGTACAGCACATACAGTTGTGAGAAAAAGTTTGTGAACCCCTTGGAATTACCTGGATTTCTGCATGAATGGCTCCTAAAATGTGATCTGATCTTCTTCTAAGTCATAATAATAAATAAAGACAGTCTTATTTAACAAACAATACACACAACATTTTACTTTGTCATGTGTTTATTGAACAAATGGTTTAAATAAACATGGTCATTGATGGAAAAAGTATGTGAACCTCTAGGATAATGACATTTTGAAAAGAGGGTAATTGGAGCCAGGTATTCCAATCAATGAGTCAGGTTTTCCAATCAATTCAGGTGTGGGTTTGACCCGGCCCTGTCATATAATAAATCACACAATTTCGGTTACCTGCTCTTCACAACAGAATTCTGTTGAAGTGCAATATGGCCCAATCAAAAGAGATTTCAGAGGACCACAGAAGAAGAGTTGTTGAAGCTTATAAGACTGAAAAGGGTTACAAAAGGATTTCTAAAGACTTGGGCCTCCATCAGTCCACACTCAGGCAGATAGTTTACAAATAGAAGAAATTCAGTACCATTGCTACTCTCCCTAGGAGTGGGCGTCCAGCAAAGATCAGTGCAAGGGCTGTTACGATCCCCTGTTCCCAATAACTGAGTTCTGTCAGCAGAAGAAGGCATAGACCATTCTGAATAAGGCAACCTATCGGATCACTTATTCACCACAACACCTCCACCTCGTTATATACTTAAGCACAGTCTTCCCTAACCTCCTTGCTTAGTATTGGTTTAGCCCTGTGAGCTTCACTACCGGTTTGTGCTTTTTCATCAATTATACTTTTTTTGGCTTTGAACTGCTTTTCTTTTTGGACCTACTGTACTACTTTTGGATTATGATTTGGCTTTGGAAAGTACAGTCCTATGTTTCGGAATTCTGGCTTTCTCCTCTTAACTATGGCTCTCAGATTACAACTTTGATTTGGCTATCACACTCTCTTGATTTTTTTTTATTACTGGCTTCCCTTTTTGACTACGTTTTCAGATCGCAGAAAGATCTTTATTCAGGTTTATTTTCCAGCTCCTGCATAAGGGTCCATATAACATGAACCTAGCGGAACAAGAGGAAATTATCACAGTATTGACTCAGCACTGGAAAGCTTTAATCCGGTTACAGGCTTCCGTCCAGCAGATCTCGGTGCACCTGTCCGCTATGCCGGCGGCTAGTAAAACTGGAAGTAATACTGGAGCAACTGCATCTGCACCATCCATGTCACCGGCCGCACAAGCCCCCCTACCCCTACCACTTGCCCCCACATTTCCTGGTTTTATAAGGAAATTCTAACTTGGGGACCCCAGTGTATAAATACTTGCTGTCATTTACCACTGCGAATTGCGCTCACGGATGTGCCCCAACACGAAGTTCCAACAATACCTCCCCATATACTGACCTAAGCAAGAGGTGTTAGCTCTTACAGGGGACCTGTAATTTAATCTGTATTCGTGAAGGGGACGAGTGGAAAACCGCATTCATGACAACCCATGGACATTATGAGTACTTGGTTGTGCCTTTTGGCTTAGTAAATGCCCTAGTGGTTTTTCAAACCTTTATTAATGATATTTTTTTAGATTTAATACAAAAATTTGTCTTGGGTGACATTTTTATTTTTTTCAAGCATTTCAAGGATCACGTACTCCATGTTAGAGAAGTACTCTTGGCTCATACAGAATAAACTACATATCACACTGGAGAAGTGTATATTCCACGCTTCCAAGATCCATTTTTTAGGTTACATAATATCTCCAGAAAGGTTGAAATGGACTCAAGTAAAGTCACCACCATTACATATTGGCCCACACCTAAGAACCTTAAGTACATACAACAGTTTCTTGTTTTTTCTCATTTTTACAGGAGGTTTATTCAAAACTTTAGCTCCATGGTTGCTCCTATAACTCTTTTAACTTGCAAAGGACAAAGACAAGGTCAATGGACACCTCAAGCGGAAGAGACATTTTAGTACTTGAGACACCTATTCTCAACTGTCCCTATTGTAGTGGATCGCTTTTCAAAATCTACTCATTTTATTCCCCTGCCTTCCTTACCTACCACTCGAGAACTGGTGGATTTATTTGTGCTGCATATCTTCCATCTTCATGGCATCCCTAAAGATATTGTTTCGGATAGGGGTCCCCAGTTTGTTTCCTGATTTTGGAAAGCTTTCTGTAAGTCACTGGGGGCTTCAGTCTCGCTAACCTCAGCCTACCACCCCTAAGCCAACGGTCAGAGAGGAGCACATTAATCAAGAGCTGCAGACCTTTTTATTGGCATATATTTCCACTACTCATGACAACTGGGTGTCATTGCTTCCATGGGCAGAATATGCTCAGAATACTTTGTCAACTTCCAGCAGTCGTTCTCAAAGTTCTGTTCCGCAGACCACTTATACCAAGTCACAGATGCGGTGGACCACCTATGCCTACGTCCACGTCTTCCCCTGTAAAAATCATCACCTATTAATGTACTAAAAGTAACTAATATTGAATTAAATTTTATGAAAAGGACGAATATTTTTACAAACAAAGATGCATATTTTGCAAATGCTTTTATTACTTGAAAAGTTAGTGAAGAATAGAAATGCTTTTGTTGAGCAATCAGAGAAGTGATATGTGGATCCAAGTTGGACAACTTTAGCCTCATGTCCGGAAGCAGACGAAGACATCACATTAAGCACACCTCCTGCTTCCTTGCACATCACATTTATCAAGATGTTGGAATTAGAATTACAGCACTACTCGCATTGTTCACAAATTACCTCAATCGCATTTTCATTTCTATTCTGCATCTTACTTGCACTTGTGCTGTCACTATGGTCACTATATTTGTGTTTCAGAGTCCCACATTTGAGCCAGTGCTCCATAATAAAAATTAACCCCTTGTTTTCCCTCAGTCCTCAGTCCCTGCTTCAACTGTGCAGCTCCTGTCTCTGCTGGCTCTCTGTCTCAGACCTGTTCGATTTCATCAAGCACTGTCATCATTGAATAAATTCTCTCGATTGCCACGTGTCTTGGCTCATTGACTCTAATTTTCGCCGAGCCTGTTTGAGCACCTTGTCGGGCCTGGCGTAACAGGAGGAGGTTAGGGAAGTCTGTGCTTAAGTATATAATGAGATGGAGGTGTGGTGGTGAATAAGTAATCCGATAGTTTCCTAATTCAGCGTGGTCTATGCCTTCTTCTGCTGGCAGAACTCCACTGCTGGGAAGCAGGGATTGTAACAATTAATAAAATGGTAGGGCAGGCTACCCAGATTGTTAAATTGAATAAGATGTTTTCCAAAAATATGCACTCTAATTTTAAACTGTTTCTAAATGTAAACTTACCCTTTCTCTCTAAAATTCTAGAACGTGCTGTCACACTTCAGTTACATAACCACCTCATGACAAACAACCTTTTCGAACCCCCCCAATCTGGCTTCCGTCAACTTCACAGCACAGAAACCGCCCTAGTCAAAGTCACCAACGATCTCCTAATAACTTCTGATTCTGGTTCTCTTTCCATACTCATCCTTCTTGATCTCAGTGCTGCCTTTGACACTGTTGACCATAACATTTTACTTTCTCGTCTCGAGACTGTGTTTGGAGTCTCTGACACTGCCCTCAAATGGTTTAAGTCTTACCTCACTGATCGCTGTCACTTTGTCTCTCTCAATGGGTACAGGTCTGAAATTGGTCTTGTCGAGTCTGGTGTCCCCCAGGGCTCAATACTGGGCCCCTTGCTCTTCAGCATTTACATGTTCCCACTTGGTCAGCTTTTAAGATCACATGGCCTCAGCTTTCATTTTTACGCTGACGATACTCAAATATACATCCATACCAAACCCGACACTGATGTGGCTGTCTCTATTCTATCTAATTGCATCTCTGACATAAAAAATTTGGATGACTCAAAACTTCCTTCATCTTAACTGTGACAAGACTGAAGTCATGCTTATTGGCACCCCCCATCAACTTTGTAAAGCCAGTCCTGTAACCCTATCTGTAGATGGCTCTGTACTTGAGCTTCAATCAAAATTGAAAAACCTTGGGGTTATATTCGATTCTGGCTTAACATTTGACCCACATGTACAGCATACTGTCAAAACATCTTTTTTTCACCTTAGAAATATCGCAAGACTACCCCCTATGCTATCATTAACTGTGGCTGAAAAGCTGATCAACATATTTGTATTCTCTCGAATTGACTACTGCAATGCTCTACTCCCTGGGGTATCTAAATCTACTCTGAACAAACTGCAGTATGTCCAAAATTCAGCAGCCAGAATCCTGACCAGGTCTAGTGCAAGTGTTCACATTACTCCTATCCTGGAGTCCTTGCACTGGCTTCCGGTCAAATTCCGCGTAGACTTTAAAATCCTCATGCTTACCTATAAGGCTTTACATGGCTTGGCACCTCAATACCTGTCTGAACATTTATCGCCCTACTCCCCACCTCGCAACCTCCGCTCTTCAAATTCTGCCCTCCTTACTGTCCCCCAAGCCTGTCTACATTGTATGGGCGACAGGGCCTTCTCCTGCTATGCCCCCAAGCTCTGGAACTCTTTGCCCAAGGATATTAGAGAGTCACCTTCTCTAAACTCCTTCAAATCTAGACTCAAAGCCTTCTTCTTCAGAAAAGCCTTTACTTAACTGGTTCCATTCTTCACCCCTCTGCTCTTCTTAATACCACCTTCCACGGTCTCCTCTATTGTTATTGTTGTATTGTTGTAATTATAATTGTGTCCTATCTTGTGAAATCTTCTTAACTATTGTTGTAGTCTTCTTATTTATTGTTATTGTCATCCTGTAAAGCGCTTTGAGAAGCCACCTTTAAAGGCGGTATATAAAATCAAGTTTATTATTATATTATTATATTATAATAACCCTTCTACTTCCTTTAATTATACTCTGAACTTTCAAACTCAAAGTAATTAATTATAATAATAAATAATTGCTTATATTTATGTAATGCTTTTCTTCACACTACAGTGTGAATATAGTCATCGGGCTATAACACACTCTGGTCACTTGCGGTACAGGTACTATAGGGTGGTTAAGTGGGTCACTTGGGGTAGAGGTACTACAGAGTGGTTAAGTGGGTACAGGTATAAAAGATTATAAACTGGGGATAACTATTTACAAGTCAAAAGGGGAAGCCAGTAATCCTAAATCGAGAGAGCGTGATTGCCGAGTCAAAGCCGTAATCCAAAAGCAGTAGTTAAGAGTAGAAAGCCAGGACTCCAAAACCAAAAGGGGTACTTGCCAAAACTAAGTCGTAATCTGGAAGCCATAGTTCAAAAGAGAAAGCCAGGAGTCCGAAACCAAGGAGAGTACTTTCCAAAGACGAGCCATAATCTAAAAGCCATGGGTCCGACAGAGAAAAGCAGAAACAAGAAAAAAGTGCAAAGCAGTAATGACACTCACACGGAAAACTAATACTGAGTGAGGAGGTTAGGGAAGTCTGTGCTTAAGTATATAATGAGATGGAGGTGTGGTGGTGAATAAGTAATCCAATAGGTTTCCTAATTCAGCGTGGTCTATGCCTTCTTCTGCTGACAGAACTCCACTGCTGGGAAGCAGGGATTGTAACAATTAATAAAATGGTAGGGCAGGCTACCCAGATTGTTAAATTGAATAAGATGTTTTCCAAAAATATGCACTCTAATTTTAAACTGTTTCTAAATGTAATCATGCACCTCCTGTTACGCTTTGCCCGACAAGGTGCTCAAACAGGCTCGGCGAAAATTAGAGTCAATGAGCCAAGACACGTGGCAATCGAGAGAATTTATTCCATGATGACAGTGCTTGATGAAATCGAACAGGTCTGAGACAGAGAGCCAGCAGAGACAGGAGCTGCACAGTTGAAGCAGGGACTGAGGACTGAGGGAAACAAGGGGGTAAAAGGCAATAAAGACAGAGGAACTGGAAACTGAGGACTGGGGACCGGGGACCGGGAAACACTAGGAAACCTGTAAACAAGCCAGGGTTAGAGACTCAATGAGGAATGGTTCCTCAGGGCTTAAATACTGTCCGAGGTTCCTTAAATGGCCTGATGGGCCAAGCTTGATCTCATTGAGGATGGCCCTGATGAGTCCCCAGCATATGTGAAATGCACATTGTTAATTGATGGAGCTAATGCAGCGGTACTGGAGCTTCCCGAGGGGCGACCTCCCTTTGGACCTTGTGGCGCAGGACCAGTTCTTCTGGGGAACCTTGCCCGGAGCTGCCAACTGTCTCGCTGGGACCCAGGACCAATCTTCAGCTCCACGCCCCTTCCAATGAACAAGGTATTGTAGACTTCCTAAGACGAATCGGGAGTCGAGAATCCTCTGGGGCCAGGGTTTTTCCAAATCCTCCAGATGGGGAGTGGGTGACTCACTAGTGCGGGTGCAGGTTTCAGCAGAGAGACATGGAATGCTGTTGAGATCTTCAGCTGAGTGCTCTGGGAAGTATAAGATAGTAAGTGACAGCATTCACCTGCTCTGTGATTCTGAATGGGCTGATGTACCTAAGTGCCAGTTTCTTGGAGAGGACGTACCGCCGGAGATGTTTAGTAGAGAGCCAGACCCGCTGCCCGCCCCGGAGTGGAGGATGTTGTCTTCAGCATCGATTAGCGGTGGTTTCCTGATGTTGGGTGGCTCTCTGAAGATTTGCCCACACAAGTCTTCAGACTCCTTCCAGATCTCTGGTCCTTAGGTCTGCAGCTGGCACTTTAGATTTGTGGAAAGGAATCTGAAGGAGAGGTGGTTTAAACCCATATTGGCATTCGGAGGGGGAAACTCCAGCGGCCAAGTTCACAATAATAATAATAATTGCTTACACTTATATAGCCCTTTTTCTGGACACTCCACTCAAAGCGCTTTACAGGTAATGGGGACTCCCCTCCACCACCACCAATGTGCAGCATCCACCTGGATGATGCGACTGCAGCCATAGTGCGCCAGAACGCTCACCACACATCAGCTATTAGTGGGGAGGAGAGCAGAGTAATGTAGCCAGTTCATAGAGGGGGATTATTAGGAGGCCATGATTGGTAAGAGCCAATGGGAAATTTGGCCAGGATGCCGGGGTTACACCCCTACTCTTTTCGACAAACACCCTGGGATTTTTAATGACCACAGAGAGTCAGGACCTCGGTTTTATGTCTCATCCAAAGGATGGCGCCTGTTTACAGTATAGTGTCCCCGTCACTGCACTGGGGCATTAGGACCCACATGAGCCGCAGGGTGAGCGCCCCCTGCTGGCCCCACTAAAGCCTCTGCCAGCAGCAACCTTAGTTTTTCCCAGGAGGTCTCCCATCCAGGTACTGACCAGGCTCACACCTGCGGGTTGCCAGTTGTGAGTTGCAGGGTGATATGGCTGCTGGCGTACAAGGATGTCTCATACAAGGATGTTGTATGAGAACTCATCCCAGGGTAGATGTTGCACCCAATCATCCTGAAATGCCGATACATGGCACCTGAGGTAGGTTTCTAAGTCCTGGTTCACACGCTCCGTTTGTCCATTTGTCTGTGGGTGGTATCCGGAGGACAGGTCAGTCCTGATTCCCAGTCTCCGGCAGAAGGCTTGCCAGAATTTGAAGACAAACCGGGGCCCTCTGTCCGAGATGATGTTCTTAGGGAATCCGTGTAGTCGGAAGATCTCCTTAATAAAAATGTCCGCCATCTGAGAGGCGGTCGACAGACGGGGCAGTGGGATGAAACGAGCTGCCTTGGAGAATCGATCCACTACTGTTAGGACAACTGACTTTCCTCGGGATCTAGGGAGGCCAGTGATGAAATCCACGGACAGGGACTCCCATGGACGCTCCGGGAGCAGAAGTGATTGGATGAGTCCAGCTGGAGCTTGCCTGGGGTCCTTCAACGTCTGGCAGGGAGTACAGTTGGAGATGAGGACCTCTACATCCGTGCGCATTGAAGGCCACCAGAACTTTCACTAGATGAGTTCCACCATATGTTTGACCCCAGGGTGTCCAGCCATCCTAGATGAATGCCCCTATTTCAGCACTTCTGCCCTGGTCTGTGGAGGCACAAAAACATTTTTGTGGTGGGGTGGTGCCACGGAGTGCCTCACAGACAGCCTTTTCCATGTCTAGGAGAGTCCAATGACTTTCTCCATCGGGATGCTGGTTTCGGGTTGCTCTGGAAGGTGTTCAGACAGAAACATTCGAGACGGGGCATCTGCTTTTCCGTTCTTATTCCCACCTCTGTAGGAAATTGGGAAGTCAAAGCGTGAGAAGAACAGTGCAGAGCGTGTCTGTCTCGGACTTAGCGTCTTGGCTTGACGAATATACTCAAGATTCTTGAGGTCCGTGAACACAAGGAAGGGGTATTTAGCACCTTCCAGTAGGTACCTCCACTCCTCCAGTGCCAGTTTTATAGCCAGGAGCTCTCTATTACCAACTTCATAATTCTTTTCGGTTGGTGTGAGCTTTCTAGAAAAAAAAGCACAGGGATGCAATTTTGGGGGCAAGCCAACCCGTTGAGAGAGCACTGCACCTACCCCCTCTTCAGATGCGTCCACCTCAATTTCAAACTGTCGCTCTGGGTCCGGGTGACACAGAATAGGTGCAGAAATAAATTTTCTTTGGAGTTGTTTAAAGGCATCTTGGTGCTGGGGGTTCCACTGTCCTTGTGTTGTTCCTTTCTTCCTCAAGGCAGTGATGGGAGCTATGAGAGAAATTAAATTTTTAATAAAGCACCTGTAGAAATGAGCAAAGCCAGTAAAACTTTGGACCTGTTTCAAGTTAATGGGGGTAGGCCAATCCTGAATTGCTGAGACTTTGGATGGATCCATCTCCTTGCCTAAACAGAACAGAATGTACCCATGGAAGGCAATTTCTGAGCAATGAAAATCACATTTTTCTTTTTTAGCATAGAGATGATGTTTTTGGAGTCAGTTTAGCACCATTCATACATGCTCCATATAATCACGAGAGAACACTAGGATGACGTCAAGGTAGATGACGACCTTACCTAGGTAATTCCGAAAGATGTCATTCATAAAGTGCTGAAAAACAGCTGGCGCATTGCACAATCCGAATGGCATCACTAGGTACTTATAATGTCCAGTTTCTGTGCTGAAGGTGGTCTTCCATTCGTCTCCTTCTTTTATTCAAACCAGGTTATACGCCCCTCTGAGGTCAATCTTCAAAAAGACAGTGGATCTTGAAGCATTGTCCAGTAATGCTGGTATCAGAGGTAGTGGGTACTGGTTCCTTCGGGTAATTTTGTTGAGCTCTCAATAATCAATGCACAGGTGTAAACCATTGTCTTTCTTTTCAACAAAAAAGAAACCAGCCCCAGCCGGAGAAATACAGTGTTGAATAAGACAGTAGTGAGATTTTCTGAGATATATTCCTCCATAGCTTTGGTTTCCGTGGGAGACAAGGAGTATAACTGTATAAGGTCAAAAGAGCCTTTTGTTTACTGAAAACATCTTGAAAATCCTAATATTCAGTAGGTAACTCATCAAGATCAATGTCTGTAGAGGCCAGTAATTTCAGTCTGGACAAACACTGGAACTTACAGTTGTAACCCCAAGAGAGTAATTTTCTCTTTTTCCAGTCCATATGTGAGCTATGTTTCTGTAACCAGGGAAAGCTGAGACCTAGCAGCACCTGCAGAGCCCCAGTGCAGAATAGGGAAATAGATTAGCAAGCCAGCAAGCCAGCAAGCCAGCAAGCCAGCAAGCCAGCAAGCCAGCAAGCCAGCAAGCCAGCAAGCCAGCAAGCCAGCAAGCCAGCAAGCCAGCAAGCCAGCAAGCCAGCAAGCCAGCAAGCCAGCAAGCCAGCAAGCCAGCAAGCCAGCAAGCCAGCAAGCCAGCAAGCCAGCAAGCCAGCAAGCCAGCAAGCCAGCAAGCCAGCAAGCCAGCAAGCCAGCAAGCCAGCAAGCCAGCAAGCCAGCAAGCCAGCAAGCCAGCAAGCCACTACCTGAGCCCTGAAGAATTGTTCCTCAAGGCTTAAATACTGTGCGAGGTTCCTTAATTGGCCTGATCTCGTTGAGGATGGCCTCAATGAGTCCCCAGCATGTGTGGAATGCACATTTGTAATTGGTAGCGCTAATGCGGCAGTGCTGGAGCTTGTCGGGGTGTAACACCTCCTTGCTCACACTTCTTTGATGGCCAAAATGTGTCGGAGGACATGACCTACTGTATGATACAGTGGTTCACACATAAGACCCATTTCACCCACCACTAAAGTGCAGTACCCTCTACATTCAGTGACAAATTGCTTCACCAATAGAATTAAAGAGGAATTTTAAGGAAGGACAGACTGTGTAGCCCTAGAGTACAATTTAAACAGGACAAACAGTGTTTCAGGATATTTAATTACTAATTACACAGGACCTTGATTTAATGATTCATCCAAAGGATGGCACTGTACCTGTAGATTCTTGAGTTCCCACTCTGATCAAAGACCCTCTTAACACAGACACTGGACAGTTACCACACCATTTAGCATGTAATGTGTGGGGTTGTCAACACGTGTTTGAGTGGACCTGTGATCGGGAGATAGGCCTGAGAATGGGATAGATACAATGATGCAACACCACACTTGGCAATATTTGGACAGCCACTTCCTGAAGGAGCACTCATAGCTTCTTTCCCCACAGGTGAAGAGCCTTTTGTTTAGAAGGCATTAAAAGCCCCATTCAGAACAGAAAAAACAAAATCCTTCTGAAGAAGCAAAGTTGGAGAAACAGGCTACAACATTGGTCTCAGGAGAGGACACTGACACCAGGGATTCTATAGGGAGCAGCTGGAGAAGGCTCTGGCATCATCTTCCTTCCCCCTAAAAGTTGCCTAAGTGCCACTGACTACAAGGAGTTTCATCCCTTTCCTCTTGTATGAGAGAATGAGCCACAACAGGTCACTGACTGGAGCTTGTTTCAGAGAAAATTGTTGTGGGACTTCTCATTTTGGACATTAGATTGGTACCTGGGTTCTCTGGTATTTCTTTATACTGTTCTATCAGTAAGTGCCTCTAGGAGATTAATTGTATTATGAGTACTGGATAGTTAGTTATAGAAATGTTTGTATTACGGGGATACTTTTGTGTGATGGATAAAATGATAGACTGCAATAAAACAGGATATTACATAGAGTATGATACTGTTAATGCCTTGTCTGGTCTATGGATGCACTGGCGATTCTGGGAGATGAAAAGAACCTGGGACAAGGTTGTAAGGGGCTTAGTCATATATGAGGCAGGAATAATTCTTGTTTGAGAGATTACCTTACCGTGACAAGAGCACCACCTACTGGTTCACCATCACATCTTACAGCACAATTTGTTTCCTTAGAGGAAAAAAATAAATCTAGTAATTGCAGTCCTGTGCAGCTACAAGACATGTGGCTGAGTGGATTATCAACTGGCAATTTCTGGAGTACAGTAATCAAAGACCTGGCAGGTGGAATGTCTATAGGCTCAGAGCTTATTACTTGTTCACCCTAGGACAACCCATTCCAGTCTTCAGTAAACAGCAGGCTGACTGATCTGCCACTTAGGAATGGCTTTCCAATCACTCTATGACTCCTTTGAATAAGATTGCAATTCACAATTTAATAAAATGTTCCAAAAAAGGATGTTTGGAAATGGCACTGACTATGTAGATTTAGTGAAAGCTTTCCAGATTCCATGTGTTCCAGCTAATTACTATCAATGGACTAATAAACATTCTGAGAACCAAAGCCATGTTCTTGTTATGGGCTGTTATGTAATGCTATATTTCAACAAGGGCAATATATTTGATTTTTTTCAGGTTGGTTATAAATGCGCTTAAGCTACTTCCATGTACTGGGCAATACTGAAGCTGTCACTCCCTGAAGCCATTGACCTAATTGGGTGAAAGCCCAGCACCTACCTGTAGACAACAGTCTTCAATGAAGTACAGTATGTTGTTACTCCAACACACTGCCCTATTGGTAAAACTGAGGAAGAAATGAGGAAGAAGAACAAAAATTGTATCAATTAAAAATATTTAGTTTTTACTTAATGCTCATAGTTTCACTCTAAAGCTTTCTAGTACAGCTTAAATGTTGAATATTGTAGTATTCTTTCCTGTAGATAGGAGCTAATTAAATCATTTTGACACAGAAAATTATTATTTTTATGACTATAGTTGTGTTTTTTACACTAAATACATCACAAATTCCAAATAGCCATCAACAAGCTCCATGGTCAAAAACATTTTACATTAATACTATTTATCATCTCTGATGCTTGAAATTTTCAAAAATTTAAATTGAATGCATTCATGTTTTCTGAAGAACTAATTAATGATCCTTGCTGTGTTCAAAATCCAGTTGAGTCTAATCAATGGCTCTTCATCTAAAGTGCTCTCCTAAGTTCCTGTGTCTGATAATACCCCCACTTTGTTTCCAGTAGGATAATTGAAATCTAAAGGTTTAGTGTGATTTCTTACAATTTCTTCAGAATGTTATTTCATCAAATGTAATTGCACATGTAGAGAGGAAAATACTATGGTTCATAGTGAGAATCAATTAATATTTTTACATCAAGAATAATGTTTGCAGCTGGATTATTTGTTACACTTTATATTAATGCAGTATAAATCAATCTGCCTGGCAAGGCAGTTTCCCCTGCTGTCCAAATTAATTAAGCTCATTGCATATTACTGGTATAACAGGCTTTTGGTGTCCTGTAGCTTTCTGAGACACAGGAGACAAGGAATTTCAAAGAGAAAGTTTCTTTATCTGACTGTTCAAGAACTGATATTTACAACAAAACATGTTGTCTTACAGCTTTAGACAATTTCAAAGTTCTCCGTACATGATTCTTTACTTTTTCACTTTGTCTCTCTTGTCTTTCTCAGTTCGAAAGTTGAGTTCTCAGGGCTCTATACTGGTCCCCCTACTTTTCAATATTTACATGTTCCCAATTGTTCACACTATCATTTGATACTCGGATCTGCATTCATTCTAAACCTGACTCCAATGTGGCTGTTTCTGCACTCTCTAATTGCATCTCTGACATTAGAAACTGGATGACTCAAAATTTACCTTTTTTAAACTGACTGAAGTCATGCTTCTCCGTACCTCATCTCAATATGTAAAGCCAATGCAGTAACCCTATGAGTGGATGGCACTGTACTTGAATTTCAATCTAGATTGAAGAACTTGGTGATGTTTTATCCAGGCTTGGTGTCATGCCCAAGCAGATGCTGTCAATTGGCCCCACACATATGTGGGAGAGCACACAACCAGGTGCTGTTAGAACACACTCAGAAAGACATTCACAGCGAGCAACCAATTAATCTATTATTTAATTATTGTATTTCATTAATAGTACCATTTTGCTTAAATACAGTACTTCCCTCACCCTTCACTCAGAGCTCTGTCATTAGTTGAGTTACTATGCGTTTGAAACCTTCTAGTTTCTTTATGCCAGTTTTCTTTTTTCTCAATCTTTTTGTGCTTGCTTACCTGTTTCAGCACCTTTCCTGTTCTTTACCACTATCACTCTGTAGCCCTGAGTGTTGTTTTTTTTTCTGTGTGTTCCTTTTCTTTTTTGTTGTGGTGTCCCACCTCACCACTGCTCACTGCTTATTAGCTCTCGGTCAGGCTGCCTTTTTCATCTAGCCGCATCCTTACGCTTTGTGTTTCTTCCATCTCAGAAATATTGTATGTCCTATGCTGTCTGTGGCCATAGCTGAAAAGCCAGCAAGCCAGCAAGCCAGCAAGCCAGCATTAATCTTCTTTAGAATTGATTACGCAACGCCCTACCTGCTGAAGATCTAAATCGGACTATCTAAATTTTCCAACTTTCAGCATGTCCAGAATTTTCTCAGCCAGTATCCTGACTAGGTGTAGCGTAAGTGATCAGATTACTCCTATCCTGGATTGCGTGCATTGGCTTCTTATCGGGCTTCTTATCAGGTTTCGTGTCAACTTCAAAATCCTCACGCTTACCTATAAGGTCTTCATGGCTTGGCACCTCAGTAGCTGTCTGATTTATTATCTTCCTACTCCCCAGCTTGCATGCTTAATTTGCCTGACTCTGGTCTCCTTTTTGTCCCCCAAGCTTTCCTCACACTACAGGTGACAGGGCCTTCTCTTGCTATTATCCTAAACTCTATAATTCTATCCCCAAGGATATCAAGGAGTCAACTTCCCTGAGCATTTCCAAATCCAGTCTCAAAACTTTCATCTTCAGTAAGGCTTTTATTCAAAGTGCCTTACAAAAGTATGCAGACTCTTTAGAGATTTTCCAATGTTGCTGGATTACAGATGATAAATATACATTTTTTTCCAATCAGTATTTTTATTGCAAACTCACATGCTCAAACAGAAAATATTTGAAGACAAAACTAGGTATTTGTCAGCAGATATCTTAAAGAGGGTCAGAAACTGAAATATGCTGCTTGCATACGTGTTCAGATCCAACCTTTTGTCAGAATAACAGCTTTAAGTCTTTTCAGGTAGGTGTCCACCAGCATTGCACACTGGTTAGGAATGATGTTCATCCATTCCTCTCGGCAGATTTGCTCCAACCATTAGAGGTTTATTGGACAACCCGTGTGGACTAGAATTTTCAAATCGTGTCAAAGATTCTGGATTGGATAAAAGTCAGGACTTTGACTAGGCCACTCAAGGACGTTTACCTCTTTATTCTTTAAAATGTTTTCCCAGATCTTACCTGAATCACTATCATGCTGTCTAGCAAACTTCAGATGGGCTTTGAGATGGTTCTTTTGAGTAATGGCTTCTGTCTTGTCACCCTCCTAAATAGGCCAGTGTTACACAGAGCTTTTGATATACATATCCAGCCATTCAGAATGCGCCATAATATTGTACATACAGTGAGTATAGAAAGTCACCACCCCCTTTCAAAATGTTCACCTTTTGTTGCCCTTAAGCCCAAAAATAAGAAAAATAAAATCAGACTTTTTCCACTTTTATTTACAAATTGTACCTTGCAACATCCAAGTGAAAAAAGAAAGCAAAACTTCAAGAAAATAGTAGAATAACTAGGTTGGATAAGAGAACACCCCCTGAGTTAATACTTGGTGGTTTGCTTGCATTACAACCTTGAGTCTGTTTGGATACATCTCTACCAACTTTGCACTCCTAGAGGGAGGAAAATGTGCCCATTCCTCCTTACAGAATTGCTCAAGCTCAGTGAAACCGCGTGGTGACCGTTGTTGGACTGCCCTCTTCAAGTCATTCCAAAGATTTTTGATGGGATTTAGGTCAGGGCTCTGACTCGGCCACTCAAGGACATTCACCTTCCTGTCCTTCAGCCACTGTATGGTTGCTTTGGCGGTGTGTCTTGGGTCATTGTCATGGTAAAAGATGAACCATCTTCCCATTTTCAACTTCCTGGCTGAGGGCTACAGATTTTCTTCTAGAATTTGCCTGTATTTTGCACCATCCATCTTCCCTTCTATCCTGACAATAATAATAATAAACTTTATTTTATATAGTGCCTTTAAAAGTGGCTTCTCAAAACGCTTTACAGAATAACAACAACAATAAATAAAAAGAATACACAAGATAAAACACAATTACAATATACAGAGGAGACCGTGGATGGTGGTACTAAGAAAAGCAGAGGGGTGAAGAATAGAACCAGTTAAGTAAAGGCTCTTTTAAAGAAGAAGGTTTTGAGTCTGGATTTGAAGGAATTTAGAGAAGGTGACTCTCTGATATCCTTGGACAGAGAGTTCCAGAGCTTGGGGGCATAACAGGAGAAGGCCCTGTCACCCATACAATGTAGACGGGCTTGGGGGACAGTTAGGAGACCAGAATTAGAAGGGCGAAGGTTGCGAGGTGGGGAGTAGGGCGATAATAGTACTGAGGTGCTAAGCCATGCAGAGCCTTATAGGTGAGCATGAGGAGTTTAAAGTCTACACGGAATTAGATAGGAAGCCAGTGCAAGGACTCCAGGATAGGAGTTATGTGATCATTTGCACTAGAACTGGTCAGGACTCTGGCTGCTGAATTTTGGACATACTGCAGTTTGTTCAAAGTAGATTTACATACCCAAGCAAGTAGAGCATTACAGTAATCAATTGTGTCAAGTCAAGTGCCCTAGATCCAGCTTAAGAGAAACACCAACACAAGAGGATGCTGCCACCTCTGCTTTACTGTAGAAATGGTGTTATGTGGATGTATTGGGTTTCGCCAGATGTACCATTTTGCATTTCATTCAAAAATTTCAATTTTGGTCTCATCTGACCACAACATCTTTAAGGTGCTTTTTAGCAAATCATAAACAAGATGTGAGGTGGCTTTTCTCTTGCCACCCTCCTATACAGGCCAGATTTGTGGAGCACTTGGGGTATTGTTGTCACATGCACACAATTGCCAGTCTTTGCCATAAAAGCCTGTAGTTTATTCAAAGTTGCCATCGGCCTCTCAGTAGCCTCTCTGATCAGTCTCCTTCTTACTCGGTCATCCAATTTGGAGTGACGGCCTGATCTAGGTAAGGACTGGGCAGTGCCAAAATGCTTCCACTTCATAATGATGGTCTTGACTGTGCTCCATGGGATACTTGAAGCCTTTGAAATCTTTTTATACCCATCTCCTAACTTGTGCCTTTCTACAACTTTATCTTGAAGTTCTTTAGAAAGTACCTTTCTAGCCATAGTGCATTCTTTGCTGTGAAATGCACTTCCAGGCAGGGGAATCCTCTACAAACAGCTGCTTTTATTCTGAACTAATCAAAATCACCACAATTGATCACAGAGGGGAGTCAATTAGTTTGTTGTGTGATCTGTAAGGTGATTGGTTATACCTGAGCAAGTTTACAAATGCAATTGTAAGGGGGGTGTCCACTTATCCAAATAAGGTATTATACTGTTAGTAAGACAATGTTAGTATTAATTTTCAGAACATTTTAGTATTTTATTTTCACTTGGCTAATGTGGGTTACTGTGTATACGTAAAAGTGGAACAAGCCTAATTTAATTTGTTTTTATTTTCAGAGAGTCATACAACAAAAGTTATAAATTTAGAAAGGGGGTGGTGACTTTCTATACCCACTGTACATACTGTATTACAACAAGTTTTTCAAAATAATCTGATACACTACTTTATAAAACTACTTTATAAAACCACCAGGTGGTGCAGTGAATGTTCAATGTGGCATGTGGAAGTATTCTAGGTTGTCACCTGAAATGTCTAGTTTCAAATATCAGTCAATGCTCAGCCCCATAGGGACAATCTTTTTCCAATTATAGAATTTTATTTGTATACTGTTTCAACTTGTATACAATTGAATTAATTATATACTGTATATAACAGTATGTTAAATATTAAATTAATATTAAAAATGAAGGTAGGGCTGTTTTACAAAGCAAAATTGTATATATTTTGTCTTACCGCTAACAAGTAATTAGGAAACAATTTTACTTTATATTTTGATTCTGAAAATATATTTTACACATACTGTAATACTGGCTTTAAAATCATATGACATCATACTCCATTGACTGTACATGCAGTATATTTACACAATATACCACTCATATTGCAGGTCATTGACTTGTACGCTATTGTTTCGACAATGTGAATATGACTTCATGTGATTGGCGCATTGGGAATTGTAATCTTTGTTCATGAATTCGATTCACGAGGCTCATCATTTTAAAGAGACCATAGCATCTCAAAATAATAATAGAGTTGGACCACCTTTAATTGCACAAACGCATTTGTGCTGGTTTTATCCAGTAGCTATTATACTGCATCCTGAGGTGTTAGGGCCGTGACGAAATGAAAGCTGAGCTCCAGGCAGAGGCTCACAGAGGAGCCTCTCTCTGGAGTCTTAGGAAATGCAATTGAGAGATGATGAAATAATTAAGCAGGCTGATTTATTATAAAACCACTAATATCAGCACAGCACATCCATATGTGATAACATTATGACAGAACCTGTGAGTAAACCAATAAAATTACGTGCAAATAATAAGAATTGCTTACACTTATATAGCGCTTTTCTGGACACTCCACTCAAAGCGCTTTACTTTATTACATTTATTAATGGGGACTCCCCTCCACCATCACCAATCTGCAGCATCCACCTGGATGATGCAACTGCAGCCATAGTGCAGAACACTCACCACACATCAACTATCAGTGGGGAGGCGAGCAGAGTGATGTAGCCAATTCATAGAGGTGGATTATTAGGAGGCCATGATTGGTAAGGGCCAATGGGAAATTTGGCCAGGACGCCAGGGTTACACCCCTACTCTTTTCAAGAAACGCCCTGGGATTTTTAATGAGCACAGAGAGTCAGGACCTCCGTTTTACATCTCATCCGAAGGACGGATCCTGTTTACAGTATAGTGTCCCTGTCACTATACTGGGGCATTAGGACCCACATGGACTGCAGGGTGAGAACCCCCTGCTGGCCGCACTAACACCTCTTCCAGCAGCAGCCTTAGTTTTTCCTAGGAGGTCTCCCATCAAGGTCCTGACCAGGCTCAAACCTGCTTAGCTACAGTGGGTTGCCAGTTGTGAGTTGCAGGGTGATATGGCTGCTGGCTGCTGCTTTAATTATTGGCTTTGGTGAGGTAGAGGTTTGCCCTACAGTAGCCTGTCTATTAAAGGGATAGCTTTAATTCTGGGAAATGACTTGGCTGCTGGAAGAGTCTTGCCTGTCTTAGAAGTTGTAGATAAACCAGAACTCGTGAGTGATTCTGATGAACTACTGTAGCACATACGTTCCTGAAGTGTTTTCTGTGTGTGTTGTCACCCTTAGCCACTGAACTCTATACAGTAGGTCATTCAAATTGATTGTTGGTCTCTCAGTGGCTTCCTCCAGGTGTCTCATGTTGGTATGTGGAATTTTTAGGAAGGACTTCTCATTTGAAAAAATCAAGTTTCAGCTTTTTTGCAATATTTTGATAGCTGTAGTCATCATCCATACTGGGATCAAATTTTAGTTGTGGTTTATATTTATTGGCATTTATTGAAGGCTTAACATCTAGGATCAAAGTTCTGTGTATAGTGACACCTCATCTCCTGATAAGAATGGATTCCAAACACAAGAGAAGTTCAATTTTGATGTTGATTTTCCATTGTCTTTTTTTAGCTACAATAGTTCTGTGAACTTCACAGAGTTTATTAAGACAGTAAAACACAGAGACACTCTGCTGACAGCTGGATCTTACATTAGATTAGTAGATTTTCTCTCCTGCTCTTTTGAGTATAATCTCATGGCATACCAGTCCCTTACGTTACATGACATTGACAGCACCTGTCATTAAATGAGAATAATGCTAAACCATTAAAACCTACAGTGCAGGCCTATTACACCTTTTCAGCCTACACATGTTGACACAGCTCTCTACTCGAACTTTAGCACAAGGTATATTTGTATTTTTTGTTTTAATCTTGGTCTTTACATAACATATTTTTGGCTCATTGAAACAATATAAAAATGCAATAACTTATAAACTCTTCAGCACAACTGTAGGTACTGGAAATGCTGAATATAAAACTTTCCAACTGAGGTATTTTTCTGTAATGCAAGAAAAATATTGTCTTGGAACAATTTAAAAGGCAGGTAATGTGGAGCATCATTGTGCAATTGTACTGATTATGTTCCAATACAAACAAGTGTTACATTAACTCTAAGGAGCCCATAAATGTCCTTCCCTCATGTTATCTCAGCTTTCACTTTGAGTATTTGGCAATGTGCAGCGATGCATTGTGTTAACCTTTTTGTGTGAAACAGCAACAAAATACCAAATGTTGATACAGCTGATCCATTTCTGTCATTTCTGTTCATGAGGAAACAGTACTCCAATGGTGTCAAACTGGTAATGGGATGGCATTTAGGTTGTGTCTTTAAAGCATATAGAGCACACAGAAATAATTCATGACTCCAGGTCTTATGAACTTGAGTTCAGCAAACCTTTTCAATCAGCAGTTCATTAAGACTTGGGAAACATGTTGATTTTACAATTAACAAGTTAATTGAAGCAATTTAATAATTAAGACTTGAGTTGGAATAAAAGCCAGAAACTTCATGTTCATGGCTCTGTGAAATTCATGGTAGAATTTAAATGAACTGAAATGAGCTTTTCAAGTAATGATAATGAATGATTTTCATTAATAAAGAGTGAAAGAAATCAAATACAAAAGGCAAAGACTTGCAAACCTGACAAATGCTTTAGAATAACATGCTTTTTTGTTTGTTTAGTTAATGGTTCATTCCTCCTGTAAGACTTGCAATAGTACAGATGTAGCAAAAAAGCAAGGTAAAACCCCATAGCCCAGCAAATCATCTGTGGACTACTGCAGTACGTGATTGGCTGGTCAAAATGATTAGCTGTTAGTGAAATGATTGCTTCATTTAATCTCTTTACTGTGCATGTTTAAATCTGCTTAATATGGAATATAAATCTGGAATTTCCCTAAAGGGAAATGTTGGTAGCTGAGTAAAAAATTAAGAGAAGTAAAACAAAAAGTCATAAACGATATTAATTTAGTAATATAAATATATTATACAAACTCTATATGGCTGGTAGTGGTAGTTTAAATAAAAAAATACACAATAGTATTCCACTTTCTTCATAAACATTTTATGCATCAAAGTCTTTCACTCAGTCACTAACAGTACTGTGGTTACTTTGGAAAAGTTTTAACGTGCTCACTCTGACTATATTAAGTTTATATACTGTACTTTATAAAAAGCTATCAAATTTTAACTTTTTCTATGAATACTTGCGTTCGTTATCGCAGTAAAAAAACACATACTTTCTAGAATCAGCTTAATAAGAAATATAATATGGAATCACCTATCTAAGGAAATTAATTATATTAATTTAAGGATCTAAATACGTTCATATAGCTCAAAGTATTATTGTAGTCCACTTTTGTTGTAAACATCTGCATCAATTTTACTCATTCACTTGTGATTACTTGGAAACATTGTGCCTAATGGGCCCAGCTCAAACACCATCTGGGCATGTGGGTTAGAGAATAGGATAGTTTGGTCAGAACTGATATATCTATCTGGAAAGCCAACACTGATATACACAATGGCATGTACAGCGGCAGCGGTAGCCATAGTTGCAATGAGCTATGATGTGAGGCGTGAGCAGGCTAGGCTGAAGTAATAGGTTTTCAGTCTGGATTTAAATCCTGAGATTGACTCGGCATCCCAAACATGGGATGGGAGACTTTGACTAGGGGCCTTGTAACTAAAAACATCCCTTGGTCTGAAGCTCAAGTGTTGTGTTCCCAAAGACGGTTTACCAAATTCATACATCAGAAAGACTACTGAAACCAAAATTATCCTGCAGCTAGGATCACACCTCCCTCCTTCTCTTAACGACTACTTTTCTTCTAAATTTTCTCCATTTATTGGAGGTTTCATTTCAGACCTCTCTACACCTATTCTGACTTCACACCTCTTGATTGGCATCTCTTTCTGTCCCCCTCCTCCTGCCTCTCGCTCCTCCTCTCTCCCAGCCTTTGTTCTCCCTCTACCTTACCTTGTCTTTCTCACACCTGAAGAAGGCTCCACGACTGAAACGTTGTGTTTTCTTTCTTCTTTTTTCAGCATGGAATAAACCTATTACTTGTTCAATTGTTTGTGTTTTTAGTTTAATAGTTTATTATTTACAATAACAGATTGTGTTTCTCTATTATTGTGACTTAGTTGAAGATCAGACCACATTTTTATGAATAACTAATCTAATGCAGAAATCCAGGTAATTCCAAAGGGTTCAAAAACTTTTTCTTCCAACTTTAAACAGGAGGTAAACCACTTAAGGACAGTTCCACATAGGCCAACCTCCGACTCAAGCCTGTGTAACAAAATACAATGGTCAACTGTGTCAAAGGGAGCACTAAGATCTAGGAGCACAAGCACTGTTACATTCCCTGTGTCAGTTTCTAACAGAATATCATTTACAACTCTTGTTAATGCAGTTTCAGTGCTGTGGCCTGGGCTGTACTTAATTTCTTCGCGGCATGTTTGATTGTGTCTGAAGTCTGATGTTGTAAATTTTATTGTTAAAGAAATCCATGAAAATGTCGCTACTAAAGTTAGCTCATACTGTTGAATCGGCCTTATTTGTTAGATTACCTATTATCCTAAATAGGTAGCGAGTGTAATTTTTATTGCTTTCTATAAGTTCAGAGTAGTAAGCTGAATGAGCTCAATATAGGGCTTTCTTATATTATTGCAGGCTACCAGTCCATGCCGACTGTAATACTTGCAAACGAGTAGACCTCCATTTGTGCTCTAGCTTGTGGCACTCGTTTTTAAGAGATTGTGTGTGATCATTAAACCATGGAGAGTGTCTAGTGGTTTTGACTACCTTAGTCTTTAACGGGGCTATTTCATCAAGCACCTGTCTGAATACTTTACTATAATTGTGTGTGATTTCGTCAACAGTAGTACTGGAGGTAAAGTTAGCATTAAACATTGTGTTCATAAATTTTAAAGAAGTACCTCTACTTATGTGCCGTATCATAATAATCTTCTCCTTGTTAGCTGGAGAAGGTAGTTGAATCTCCAAAGTAATTAAAAAGTGGTCAGATAAAGAGTTATCCGTTTTTATTTGATATGATACTGTCTCCCAACAAGTGCTCCGCAAACCTTCGGAGCCAGTCGGTGCTTGACAGAGTCTGCATGGCTATGCCAGGCATTGTCCATCCTGCTCCACTCCTGACACCCATTGTAGTAAAGAAAACTCAAAGTAAACTGAAAGAGTTACATCGTGTTCACAATAAGCTATAACAGTGAACTATTTTTATATATTCGGCTATGTAAGGAACAAACCGAAATTAGTTCTCAGTTCGGGCTTTAAACCACCTGGGTGCGGTGTGCCACATTACAGTCCATTGCCCAGTACCACTATAAGGACACTTATAGTCCACTTGTAATTTTAGCTGTTAGTTACATGATTCCACATTAATATTACTATCAAGTACAACTTTTATTTTTTTACAGTAACAGCAAGTGGTGTTATTACTACATATTCTTAGGAAAGGATAAAACTTTATAACTTTTTATGAAGTACTATATATAAGCTTTATAATGTTAGAACAAGCATGTTAAAACCACAACTCACTCTAAGTTACCAAGTTAAAGTCTTTGATGCATAAAATATTTATGCATAATCAAAATATTTATGAAGAACGTGGAAGGTTGTGTACTTTTGTCCAACTAAGCAGCCTTGCTTTTATAAAATATACCTACTTTTTAATCAGTTTTAATGTTTAACATGCTGTAATACACAGTTGAAAATTATGAAAAGTCTAAACATTATACTGTACAACATAAATTCTGTAATTGGAAAAAGACTGTTGCTCACCATTGACCAGGATTCGAAACAGGTGTTTTCTGGTGACAGCCCAAATGCTGTACATGAGACGTTAAGCTTTCCCAGCTCCACCTGGTGGTTTTATAAGGTATTTCAGCCTATTTAAAAAAAACATGCGGTACCATGCAATACTTTTCAGTACTTTGCAGAATGTGTATTGTAATTTACTGCAGCATCATTTGTGCTTATTGAATGGCTGGATCTGTATATAAAAACACCCCCTATCCACAAAGATAATGAACTGAGGCAAATGGTTATGGCGTTCCATGCTTGCCAAGCAGGATAGGAGGGATAGGAGGTTAAATTGCAAATAGCAGGCATTCAAGGTGAATCATTTTTTTGGATTGTGAACTAGTAATGAATAGAATACAAAGAGGAGAGATAAGTAGTTAATGCTCCAATGGAGGTAATGTAATTAGCAGAGTACCAGAGGACCATTTCTCTTAATTTCTATCACTGCTCTTGACCCTGGTATAGTTACAGTAGTATACTAGTCATGTTTGCAGATAATCACAGACTAAAAGGATTAACTAACATTGCAGTGTAACAGATTATTAGGATATGTAGTTAAAAGTGCAGTAGAATTGTACATAACTCCCACAATCCTTTATGTAAAAAAGTCTCTCTTGTTCTCCCTTTTAAACACAAATTCACAAATTAATATGTAATTAATTGAAAATGGAGAAAAGGTGGCACTATTTTACAAAAAAGGTTTGTCTGAGGTTGTGGTTTGTGGAACAAGGTATTTTGTGAGAGCTGGAACAAGCCTATTTATATTGTTGAAGCCAATACTTTCGCTTCTCCTAAGTAAAACAACCAAAGGGTTTTGTTAGTGACATAGCACCAATATGAATTTACAGTGCTTGATCAAAATAAATTGTGATGTAACATATATTGTGAGGAAAAAAATATGGTGCATCTCTGTATCATAAACTCTTTGTTACTATTATGTGAAAATAGTAGAAAAACATATAGATGAATTGTTGTGCTAAGGTCATATAGGTTGAGTTGGAGGCTTGCTAACTCAGAATTTGTATTGGTAAACTATTAAGTAAAGCAGTGTAAGAAAATCTGTCTACAACCTGAAGGTAGTGACTTACAAAAACATTGAATGTGCCATATTTAGCAAAGCATTGAGCATATAATAATCTTAATGAAATCTTAATTAAGAGGAAGAAAAATAAAAAAAATTACTCATCAACAGGCTGTTCCCAGCAGGATACTTCTCACCCTCCATTTGTATGAAATTCGATTTAGAATTAGTGTCAAAGCTACTCCCAGTATCTCAGGTTTTCTTTTCCTCTAGTTATTTGACTGCTATAAAATCATATTCTGTAAAACACGCAGGCTTTGTTTCATTTTCTTTTAGCTTTGTATATCTAAAATCAGTTTTATAAACAAAAGACAAAAGGTTTGCATGGGCTGTACTAGTCTATCCAAGGAACACATCTTTTTTAAAAGAAATACAGTATTTTAGGCCAGTGGTGCTCAACCAGTTATTCAAACAGAAACATAAGTTTAGATGTTATGTTTTTGTTCTATCTATCATCTTAATTTTTTTTTATGTAAATCATCTTCTGTATCTATACTTAACACTAGAAGGAATAATAGAGGCTTTACTGTTACCTACTCTGTGCTTCGTGACCTGCAGATGCTTTTCTTTAACTTCTCTGACATATTTTATCACCATTCTCTCATCTGAGCCAAACCTGAAATTTCTTGGACTTTATTTTATCCCAAATTTCTGGAGGCACCTTTTTCAAGACTTTGGTGTTGAGTGAACACCAAATGGATGGCTTTTTTGCAGTTTTTTACAAACAGCCACTGAATCTTCTCTTTTTCTTCTTATTTACAGTTTTATACCAAAACAATTAGCAATGTAACTCTGACTTTTTGTAGACACAGTGTGTGGATATAGAAGGTTATTACAGTGTCTATCAAAAGCATTGATGCCCCTTGGATTTTTAAAACATTTTATTGTGTTACAATATGTATTTAACTGTCTCTTGGTGTCTGCAACATGTTTTCTCCATACGCCTGGATTTCCCTGTATTTGCTGCATCATTGCTTTCCTTCTATTATCACGAGTCTTCCAGGTCCTGATGCAGAGAAGCTTTCCTTTAATATGATACTGCCACTTCCATGCTTGACAGTAGGGATGCTGTTCTCAGGATAATGTTCAGTGTTAGCTCTCACTGTTAAGGCCAAAAGGGTTGATTTTGGACTCATCAAACCATAGAACCCTTTTCCACGTGGTCTAAGAGCCTCCCAAATGCCTTCTGAAAAAGTGTAGCCAAGATTTGTCACTCTCCCAGGAAGCACAAATTTGTGAGGTACACAGGCAATTGTCATATGCACAGTTTATCCCATCTCATCTCATGAAAGACTGCAATTCCTTTTAAACTTTCACAGGTCTCTGGGTGGCCTACCTGACTAGTGCACTTTTTGCATAGAAATTAAGTTTTTGAGGATACCCTGTTATTCAGTTTCACAGTTGTAGACATGTAGAAATATTTCTACATTTCTTTATAATGGACTTTACTGTGCTTTCTTGTACCCTTCCCCTGATTGGTACTTTTTAACCCTATCACGGATTTACTTTGAAGGTTCTTTGTCTTCATGATGTACAGTAGTCTTTTTTTGGGAGCTGTACTAATCAACTGTGGGACCTCCCAGATATAGGTATATTTATCCTTAACTCATGTAAAAAACTGTAATTGCCCACACAATTAGGTGGACTCCATTCAACAAATTATGTGACTTCTAAAGACATTTGGTAGAACCAGAGCATATTTTGGTGTGTCATAGTAAAGGGGGTGAATACTTATGCAATCACTTATTTTCTGTTTTATATTGTCATTGTAGATGACAATGGAGGTGTCTAAGAATCTAGATTCAATGGGTAATACCTAATAAGTGTCAATATTTCCACTTCATAGAGCTCCAGACCGAGGGATGTTTTTAGTTACAGGGCCCCTAGTCAAAGTCTCCCACCCCATGTTCGGATGCCGAGTCAATCTCAGTATTCAAATCCAGACTGAATGCCTATTACTTCAGCCTAGCCTACTCACACCTTACATTATAGCCTGCTGCAACCATGGCTGCTAGTGCTGCTGTACATGCCATTGTGTGTCTCTGTGTTGGCCTACTAGGTAGATATATCTGTTCTGACCAAACTGTCCTATTCTTCTCCCTATATGTCTGGCCTGGGCTGGGCACCATCTAAGCTGGATGTTGCATCATTGCCATGGATCCAAGAGGATTTTGCTGGTTTATGGAGATCTGCATGTAGTACTGACATACAGAAGAGATGATGGATGAATTAATACTCTTATTCATTTATTCCTTTTTTTTAATCGTATAATATTAGCATGCCCAAAGGGACCCTTAGAGGGTTTTTTTCTCCTTACTAAGGAGTTTTTGGTTCCATTTCTCTGTTGTCTTATGGTCTTTTCTGTTCTGTATTCACAACATGTTTGGTCACTTGCATTGTTAAGCGCCTTTGGGCAACCTTGTTGTGAAAGGCGCTACATAAAAATAAATTGAATTGAATTGGGTGTTTACTGAGTTGTGCTGGGGGTGAGAAACACTGATGAAAATAATTTTCTGCTTTAATTTATTTAATTGAGTTCTGGATCACAGAACAGAAGACAAGAAAAGAAAAGGAAGCACAGATATTAAGAGAGAAAGGACGAGATGAAACTTGAAGAGTGTGCCAGGCAAGAGGTCCTCATTAGAGATCATCTGTAAAGACCTGATTGGTGTATTTGAACCTTGCTAAGAGAGCTTGCTATTCTGCTTCTAGGAAGCTTGCAGTTCCTGAGTGAAGAATCCCTCGGTTTAAAAACTACCTCTCCTGCTAAGTGGGTGCATTGTAGAATAGGGAGATAAGCTCCTATTTATTTTGCAGCATTTAGGTTTGCAGAGAGATTTAACCGTAGGTTGTATTCTACTTAGTTTAGAAGACCGTGAATCATCTTTTGGCCTCTGTAGCATTATTTAAGAGTAAAGTACTTGGTAGCACTCTGGGGCTTTCTGGGTGGTCTAGATGTACAGTAGGTCTCGGAAATGCCTTAAACATCTGTAAGGTTTTGATGTACATAAGGAAAACTTGTGTGTTATACAGGAACAAGTAAACTCCCTGTTCACACACCCGAAGAAGGCGCCACAGTTGAAACATTGTGTTTCCTTTCTTCTCTTTTCAGCATGAAATAAACCTTTATTTGTTCTTTTGCAGCCTGCGCATGCTGACGCAGCTACCTACTTGACCTACTTTTGAGTTATGTTTGTATGGTGTGTGTAGTTTAGTATTTGTATTGTCACTGTAAATAAATATTTTTTAACCAAGTGTGTTGGAATTATTGCTGTTTTCACCAAAACCAGAGAATAAAGAATTCACTTACCTCTAATTATACCAACCATTCAGGTATATTCTTGGAGATAATCTTAAAGGTAATAATTATTTATTTTTGTTATGAACTAAGCCAATCTGGCAATTCCTTTTATTCATCATTTGTGTAACACCCCATCTGTTACAATATTTATCATTCATTTAGGTGGTGCTGTAGAATTTTGTTTTCACTTTGACTTTATTGTCGATTAATGGCAAAACATTATAGATACATACATTATGATTCTATATTGTAACAGTAAAATATGAAAAAGTCCAAGGATAGCTGCTCAGTAGCTGTGAGTTTAGAGTTTACCTTCAAAGTTCATTTTAGTACCTCTTAGGGAATTTTTGAAATATCACATATCAGCTGCCCTCTTGAAGTCCACTCACATCTACAAAAAAGCCTTTTCAGCGTTTGAAATGAAAAGGAGATGGTTCCTTTTATTGAATCGCTAGAGTCTAAAATTTAATTGCCCTCATCTTCTCAGGGAGTCTAGCAATGAATGATTCATTGAATGATTCAGATTCTCTGATGGAGCTTTTCTACTCATTTTTTCAGTTTGTAAGTCCAATAGGACGTCCGCACACCTCCAAATCATGTTTACACCAAGATTCAGAATGCTTACAAAACAGTATCGCTCCCCCACTGTGGAAACTCAGACCACATCACTCTGTTTCTCCTCCCGGCATACGGACAGCTGCACAGGCGAGTGAAACCAGTGGTCAGAACAATGAAAGTGTGGCCTGAAGGAGCTGAATCAGTCCTGCAGGACTGTTTTGAACGCACTGACTGGAGTGTGTTTAAAGAGGCTGCCACACAGGGATCATACACCGAGAAATTCATCAATTTCCCTACGGGATTAATAAAGTATTATTTATCTATACAGGAATATGCATCATCAGTCACTAGCTACATCAGGAAATGTGCTGACAATATCATACTCACAAAAGAAATAAGAACTTTTCCCAACCAGAAACCATGGATGAACAGTGAGGTCGCATACTAATCAAAGCAAGGGATGCAGCATTCAAATCGGGCAATAAATCAGAACTAAGGGCAGCCAGGATCAATCTAAACAATTGTATTTAACATGCAAAAAACACACTCAAACAGGAATTAGAGGAACACTTCACCACTAATGACCCAAGGTGCATGTGGCAAGGTATACAGGCCCTCACAGACTACAAGAGGAAGAACATCTGTGCACCTGCCCATGATGCCTCCCTGCCTAACGAGCTCAACACCCTCTATGCTCGGTTTGAAGCCAGCAACACAGAACCGGCCATCAGAGCTACACCACTAACACTATCATTCCAGAGAAACTAGTCAAGAAACTCAGTGCACTGGGTCTCAACAACACCCTCTGCAACTGGATTTGGGACTTTCTGACAAGCAGACCTCAGGTTGTCAGACTTGGAAACCACACCTCCGGCACACTAACTCTGAACACTGGGGTCCCCCAGGGGTGTGTGCTTAGTCTATTACTCTACTCCCTCTACACCCACGACTGTTAGGCCAAACACAACACCAACCCCATCATCAAGTTTGCCGATGACACCACAGTTGTAGGTCTGATCACAGACAATGATGAGAAGGCCTACAGGGAGGAGGTCAATCTCCTTACAACGTGGTGTGAAGACAACAACCTCACCCTCAATGTCAGCAAAACCAAGGAATTGATAGTTGATTTCAGATAAATTCAAAACAGATATGCCCCTATCCACATCAACAGGACTGAAGTGGAAAGGGTCAGTAACTTTAAATTCCTTGGCGTCCATATTACTGAGGACCTCACATGGTCTCTCAATGCCACCTGTCTGATCAAGAAAGCGCAACAGCGCCTGTACTTCCTAAGACGGTTGAAGAAAGCTAAGATATGTCCCCAGATCCTCACTAACTTTTACAGATGCACTACAGAAAGCACACTGACAGGTTGCATCACAGTGTGGTATGGCAACTGCAGTATTGCTGACCGCAAAGCCCTACAGCGGGTGGTGAAAACTGCCCAGTCCATAACTGGGGTCGCCCTCCCATCTATACAGGACATTTATGACAGACGGTGCTTGAGGAAAGCTCTAAGCATCATAAAAGACCCCACACACCCCAGCTGCAGACTGTATGACCCTCTACAATCTTGAAAACGGTACCGGAGCATTCGGGCCCGGACTACCAGACTCAGAGACAGTTTTTACCCCCGCACTATCAAACTATTAAACTCCCAGCCTCTCTCACTCTCACCTCACCTCTCACCTATGATCTGAACCTCACAGTGCCTTTTTTCTTACCAAAAACTCATACATTGAAATCTACCTCTACCTTACATGTCAAAAAGCTCACTCCCCATAATTTCTATCCCTTTATTTCATTCTGTTGATGCATGTTTTTGCACACCTGATGTTGTTTTTGCACATTACCTGTTACCTTTTTGTTGTTTTGCACATTGTCTGTCTTTCTTTTATTATACAATTGTATTGTTGTAGTTTTTTTTGTACTACGTATCGTCTGAGAGCTAGCTAAATAGCATTTCATTATACCACATATTGTCATATACTTGTATATGAGTATAATGACAATAAACTTGAACTTGAACTTGAAACTTGGAGAAAGACAACGAATTTAAACTCATTCTGCAAAAGCTAGGAATCAAACATACAGTTTATACAGTGGCTAACATAGCTCTGTGAAGTTGCCCCCCCTACAAACACCTCATTTGCTATTGCTGTTTTTGTTTCCGAAATGCAGTGCCTTGCATTTTGGGTTGTAGCATAAGGAGCTTGGCAAGGATGGAAACAGAAGCTAAGTCTCTTTTAGTCATGAACTTTGGGTACAGGTACAAACAGTAGGTATAGGGTAGTAAGTGGGTACAGGTATAAAAGGGAGTGCAAGGCTCGAGATAACTATTTTACAGGAAACTGGGCAACCTTTACACCGTGTACACCCATTCCAGATGGTCAGAAGCACTGGCCAGTGGCTCTCTTAGTACCCACCCTTGCTACTATTCCCGTCCTGTCCTTCGCCACGCACATTAGCTGGGCGCCCTTCATCCGCAATGCCAGTTGAAAAACCTTGGGGTTATATTCGATTCTGGCTTAACATTCGACCCACATGTACAGCATACTGTCAAAACATCTTTTTTTCACCTTAGAAATATCGCAAGACTACGCCCTATGCTATCATTAACTGTGGCTGAAAAGCTGATCAACATATTTGTATTCTCTCGAATTGACTACTGCAATGCTCTACTCCCTGGGGTATCTAAATCTACTCTTCTTCACCCCTCTGCTCTTCTTAGTACCACCTTCCACAGTCTCCTCTATTGTTATTGTTGTAATTGTAATTGTGTCTTATCTCGTGAAATCTTCCTATTTATTGTTGTAGTCTTCTTATTTATTGTTATTGTCATCCTGTAAAGTGCTTTGAGAAGCCACCTTTAACGGCGCTATATAAAATAAAGTTTATTATTATTATTATATTATTATATGTTCAGTTATTATAATGACCAGTGGATTCACACAATTCATAAAACACACATCTTTGATGTGTTGGCAGTATGTTTATTGAACCACTACACATCACATATAACAGACAGAGATTTGGAACTCAAAAACAATGGGGTTTTCGCACTCACAGGGTAACAATGAGGAAGGGATACAACTGCCTACGGTGGATAACAGAGACATAAGGGGAAAGTAATAAACACCAGCAACTATTTACACAGTAATACACTACAATTTTTAACACTGCAGTGTCAGTCCCAGGTCAGCACACTGACCACTAGTCCAGTCCTTTGGTAGCTGTTCCCAAACTGCCTTGCGGGCACATAGCTAAAGTAGAGGTGCAGCCGCTAAAGCACCCGATGAGGGTGCTACAGTACATTATTTTATCTGAAAATAAAAAACATTTTCCAATGTTTCTGCGGTCTGTATGTGTAAGACGGCAGTTGACTTAACTACCTGGGTCAACTTAGTGCATAATGCCCCTTAAAAAATCCTGGTTCTTTTCACATTTACAATTTTTTTGCATAACAATATATAAAATCAATGGTCTTGTGATACATGAAATTGCTAATCCCAACCTTTTTAAATACTGGCTCAAAACCTGGGTCGAATCTTTAAATAGCCCTTCATTTGCATGACACAATGAGAAACTGATTACTTCTTCATATTTCAAAAAAGGCCACAGCTACAAATTATTAAGACCTGCTAGTTAAAGCCTCTTTGTAAGAACATACACTTGCTTGCTAATGATCGATTGTTAAGGCTACACCCACAACTCTTCTCATTAGGTTATGATGTTGGTGACAAATTTAATTTTCCTGTTCATACAAAGACACAAAAGATACTGGTATTAAATGCAAAATCAACTGCTGCCCCCCACCTGGCCAAACAGAGAAACAAAATTGTAGACATTGTTATCCTTGCACCAATAATAGAGTACTTGAACATCACAGACGGGGTTATTGCATGCAGAAGTCTCTGTACATGGTCAAGTGATCACCCGAAAAACTCAATCACTACTTTCAAAGGCACAACCTTTGAAAGACACAGGACACAGGACTAATGAATGAGACTGGTTCAGTTCTCCTACGACATTGTAAGGGGCTGAGTGACGTCACAACCCCAAAAAAACAAGGTGCTATATCTGGGAAACAAAAGCAGCACAAACGAATAAGGTGGGTTTCATCATTTGTGCTGTTAGTTGGCAGTGGGGAGGCAACTTCATGGAGCTTGCACACATACTGTAAGTATTGAGACTTCCTATGGTGTGTCATTTTGTGAATTGCAAATTGACTCATACACATTTTTCATTTTTTATATGATATAAATAAACATTTTTTATATTTTATTGAAAACTTGAATGCACAAATAAAATTATTCTAGGTTAACTTCTTTAATAATTTACAGAAAATGTCAGCAATGACTAAACTAAAAAAATGGATATACTGTATGTTATATACTGTATGATTTATATATAGACCCATGAATTCAATATTTGGTGAAACTACTTGAGTAGTAATCACAACAGCAGGTCTCCACCATCTTTGCGCACTGGTTCGGTAAAATCTTTGTCCATTCTTCTTGGCAGATATTGTATTGTCAGACTCTTTCATGTTGCTTGGGAATTGCTTATTGACCACCGTTTTCATATTTTTCCACAGATTCACAACAGGATCAATGTCAGGACTTTGATTGGGCAAATTTATTTTTTTCTTTGTGTGGAGTAGGTTGTATATATAACAAATATATAACAACATACAGTATATGACAAATATTAATCGCTACTTCAAAGTGTCATGATTGCAAACTATAAGTGGAAACTTTCGCAAGGCACTTTATCAAGAAGAAAGAGATCTTTTAAGGTGAAGGCAATTGTGCACTGTAAATATGTACATGTTTCTAGCAAAGGCAATTCAGTGACAGAGAATGAAAATAAAGTTGTCATCTGCTTCAACATTTTAAATATTATTACATACTTTCATGCTCAACTGCACCTTGGCTCACTTCACACTTTGAAAAAAAAAGAATTGCTCATCAAGAACTAGTGTCACCAAAAGGATATTTCCTGCTGAAAAGCTTGTAACTGCTCACTTCATCCATAGCTTGGTTTGAATAAATAATGTGTGACATGTTTATTAAAGGTGGAAGCTGATATATTTTTGGAAGAAGCTATCTGAAATGCTTTGTAAGAGAATGATATAGAAATAAAGAATATCACACAACCTTTCACAGCCATCATAATGTATGCTATGGACAGTATGAAATCTAAATCTTATTTACATGGTTTTATTTAATTAGCGTTGATATTCATGTTTTGTAGAACTTAAATAGAATCAGTTATATACTACTACCTTGTCTTATAAGCATAGACTTCACATACCAGTTGAAAATATTTGGAGAAAGCTTGTTTTAATATACAGTATAAACAATGAAACATTTTGTTCCCAGGTTCATTAATTGATCAATTTGTAGGCTCCACATGAAGTGATCTTATGTTAGCAAACATAATACATTAAAAAAATATGTTAGATAACACTGTAGAAGTAATCAATTGCATTTTAAAAGTTTTAGATAAAGTTCACAAATGGGTGAACACCTGCCAGAACACACATGTAATGCTTCATTTATAATATTTTTTATAATTAACAAGAATAACACAGTGCACAGTGCACAGTGACTTTAAGGGAATGTCTACACTGACAGATTGAAGGAACTGAGCCTTTTTGGTTCTGAACAGAGAGGACTACGAAGGAACCTGTAAGCCCAGTGTATTTCTTCAGAGTGGACAGTAAAATACAAAGCACAGGAATCAAGCACAAGAGCATTCAAAACTGGAAACAGGAGGCAGTTCTTTACCGAATGGTTGTTATTGAAGATGATACCCTGGTTTATTTCAAGCAAAAGCTAGATGAGGTCTTCTGGATCAATTATTAAATATCAAAAAGGCTATATGTGCCACATATGTAGCTTCCTCCTGTTTGTAACAGTTCTAATGTTCTTATATTATAACAAATATAGAAAAGGGTCAACCACATAATGGAAAAAGAAACTGCAACAAAATCTGAGACAACATGAGACTGAGGTTTTCAAAACCATAAAGGGAGTAAAAGATGTTGAAACGTGTACATATTATTAAAAAAGTCTGCACAGAATTCAAGGACATACTGTAACTGGAACGATACTACACAACTGTTCCATTATGTTACAAGCCATGGTATGGAGTTGAAGTTACTGGGTTCAAAAGAAAACTTGTCACTACAACAGAATGACAAGTGTCATGTAAAGTGCTATGGCTGTAAATTTGTAAAAAAATATATATAAAAAACATCTTGAAGGTGTCTGCATCACAAAGGGATTGCATGTCTGCACTATCGATTATCACCTACTTGTAACTCTACCAGCTTTTCTGCAGAATGTCTTGTTTAAGTTACTCTCTTACCTAGACAAACATACAGTATAATCCTCTTAGCCTGCCTTCCTGTCAATAATAACCTCCCAATCATGCCCACCTAGAATTTCCCTTGTGTTTTCTCTACCTCGATTTTCTCATGCTTCTACAATTGCTCCAGTCCCTCCAATGGCTCCCTATGTCTACACACATGAGACTCACCTAGTTCTCATCTATCACTGCCTCAACACTCCTCTGCTCCAGCCTTCTGTCTTTAGTTACAGTACCCCTTCTTGCCCTACCCACTCCCCCTCTTACACCAGACTACAGTATGTAAACTACTATGTTCCTAGACTTCCAGATCTCATTCATTCTCCACCTTCCCCCCTCAGCTGTGGGCTGAACTACCCACAGAAATTAGAATTGATGAGGCCTTAACCACCTTTAAGTCTTCAGTTATCTTATACTGTATTGCACTAATGTTTTTAAATTTGCTTTAATTTTAAAGTATTTACCAGCACTACCAACTTGTTAGTCTAAATTTATTAAAATGTTGTACTGCATTAAATTATTTTAAGTAACAAGGTGGCAATGTAACTTTCTTAGTTGTTCACTGTAAATATGGAATATACAGTATACCAAGAGTGTTTTACGTTATTGCTCTGTATCCATACTGCATTTTATTTTGCTTGTTGCTATTTCATTTGTTTCCAAATGAACTCCAAATGAAGTTTCCAGCACTTACTGTGCTCTATCAGTTTATGTTAACTTTATTGTCATTTTATTATTTAATGCACTGTGTACTTTACTGTACCTGCATGATTGCACCCTGCACTTTTCCAGAGTCGCTGGGGAGCCAAAAGCTTTCCCAGCAAGCATCGGACACATGGCAGGGTGACCCTGTGGTATAAGAGTCCGTCACAGGACACACACACTCACTCCCGGGCCAGAATCCAGTTAACATACCAGTATGTCTTTGGACTGTGGGAGCAAACCAGAGCACCCAGAGGAACATCACGGACATCAAGGACAAATTACAGACTCCATGCAGATAGGAGGTATTGAACCCAGGCCTCCAGTGCCACAACGCAGCAATGGTAACTATGGCATCATCTTTCTGTCCCTCTCCTTCTCCTTCGCCTTCTCATTCTCATCCTCATTCTTATTCTTATTCTTTTTATTTTTTTATTCTTTCCTTGGGATGAAACACTATATACTATGAACATAGTACAGGATGTAAAACAAAAACAATGAATATTGTTTGACTAACAAGTTGTCAAAAAAATAATGATTTGTCACTGACACCAGATACAAAATAAACAAAGCAAAATAGTGTATGCAATACGCTAAAGGCAAGTGCATTGCGATTGGGTCTGTGAAACATGATTTGATGGTGAAGGGGTGAAAAAAATTAAAAATGATATGTCCAAGCCTCAAGGTTCGTCATGACCCAGGAGAGGCCAGTACAGAATTGCAAGGTGGCCTTCAGAATCCTCCCTGGGGAGAATAGTGGATTAATGAAGATTCCACCACCCGTTTTCTAACCACTTTATGCAATACCAGGTCACAGTGAAGCCAGAGCCTATCCAGGCATGTAACAGGGGGAACACAAGGAGAACATACAAACTCCTCACATACTGTAAAGCACCTCAGGTTTGGAAACACTTTACAGGAAATGGGGACTCCCGTCCACCACCACCATTGTGCAGCACCCTCCTGGATGATGTGAAGGCATTCATAGTGCCATAGTCAGTGATGAAGGCAATTCATAGATGGGGATTATTAGGAGGCTATGATAGATGAAGGACAATGGGAAATTTGGCCAGGATGCCAGGGTAACACACCTGCGAAATAATGCTTACAAAATAATTATTACAAAATAATGCTTTAAAGTAGCTTGCTGACTAAATTTAAAAATAGAATAGCTCCATAGACCTGGTCCTGGCACCTGTCATGGGTCAGCTGTCCATATTAATGCACATATCATGCTGACACAGCCTTAAAGTTAAAATATTGACAGAAGCTGAAACTTTAAGTTGTTGGTTTATGGGCTTTGTGTATTTTCCTGGTCCAATTATCTTAATTTTTGTCTGTAATTAATTGATAATCCCAGGTGTTGAAAATGAAACACAACTGTGATTTATCTGTATAGTAGAAAGACGACTTATCATATTATTTAATATACATTTAACATATCAACATTTTCTGAGTAATATACAAAGAAATCTGTAGGAAATCCCATTAGGTAATTCAAAAAGTTCTTTACATTAAAGATGTACTGTAATTAAAACTAATGCATGTTTTCCATGATCCTTAGACACAACCACAGTTTTGCACTCTGAGCAGATGCATTTCTTATAGCCCATTTATTTAACATGCTCTATTTGGAATGTGTGCGTTCTCTGGTTCAACTATTATGATACTGCAGCTATCCACCACTTAAACATAACAACTGAATGAAAAGGAAAAATGCTGTTTCTGTTTACAGAATGCTGTTTATTATTACCTGTTGTGTTAAGCACAAAAGGGTTTCAAGAAGACTGTAACAACGATCATAGATACTGTACATGTAATGATAAATTATTACTAAATGATTACCAGCTAAAGCATACTGAGTTGCTAGTGATCACAACAGCATTTAGGATCAAGTTCCATTTCCTTACACAATTTATTTTTCTGCACATCATAACGTTTTTGTCTCAGATTAAAACATTCATAAGATCTTTCTTCAGTTGCAAATTCTATTTTTTTTTTCATATGCCACTGTAGCATAGCCAATGTGTGGGGGAGGCAGGGGGCTGACTTGGGCACCTACTCAAGTTCCATGGTTCATGGAGTATTAGTTTTCCAGGATGGAGAGCTGAACTTCTGAATTCCATCTCCAGCTCTCACTCACTCCTACAGCCTTATGGTGTGCTTTTTTCCCCATGGCATCAGATATTCTTTTTGTTCCAAAAATGTAGGCGTTGAGCAAAAGAATCCTCAACTATTTAGGATTCAGCATAACAACAGTTTAATTTGCATCAAAACGTCCCTCTGTTCTATATTTTAAAAGTAACTGCATTTATCTTCTCTCCTGACCTTACATGATACATGATCAGTTCTAGTTTGCTAATAATAGTAGTAACAGTGCTACAATGGGAACTCTTAGACGTGATATACCGTAGCCAAGAACGCATTTTTCAGTTTGTGGATATTTGCAAAGAGAATCTTTTCCTTTCCTTTACAAAAATAAAGGTTACCATTCATGATTAATGTCTTATATATGTCAGTCTTGACGTCTCGCCAATTTTCTGTGTAAACACACCACACACTCTTGTGTGGGATTCCACTGGTGGCTGAGTTAGAACATTGTTCAAATGTGAGTTTTTTTCAATAAACTTTACTTTATATATCTGTTTTCTTTCTATGTCTATGAAAATACATTCTGGGAGTCAGTTATGTTGAAAGTGAATATTTGCATTGCCCTGACATTACAACACTTAGCTTTCTCTATCTTCTGTTTCTCTTCAGTGGCCTCTTGCACTGAAGCAGAAGAGACATACTGTATGTAGAATACATACAGTAATAATGTAAAGATATGAGCTACTGTATGAAAACCTTTTCTTATTAAGGGCTGAGATAGAAGAAATGTTCAGTTCACTGCAGACATTTGAAATGTTCATAGTACATTTACATTTTTAACAAAACAGAAATTCCATACAACTGCAAAACTAAAATCACAAATGCATTGAATGAAATTTATTTATTCGGATACAGAATATCTATCATTTTTGAAATGTTAAATTATAAGATACTGAAATAGACCATATCTGCACTGGCCATTCAATTACTCATTTTCCAGCTTTTTTTAACAAGTGTTACAAGTTTTACATATATTGATTTAGAATTTATTTTCTAATAGCTTAGCTGTGCAGTATTATCCCCTTGAGTGATGATGCCATTGCCAAAGTATGATTGCCCAACACTGATGAACTACAAAGTAATTTTATGGAGTGTCACCTTTCCTGAATTCCAAAACGAGTCACACCAAATTGCATGTCTATGGTCCAAACATTTCTCATAAAACATTTGCGGGTATTCTTGGTGGTGGACACTCTGTAGTTTTCTCTCAATCATTTCCTGGAAACTGCTGAATTTGATCACTATAGCATATAATTATTGTAATTAAACTGCTGAGAGCTCCAGTATCCTAAACTCCAATGACCATGCAGCCCTTACAGGCCCAGTACTGCACTTCCATTGTCATGCAGTTTGGAATGGATTGAGAGTCAGGGAGGTGAATGGTCTTTTCCAGCTCTTTATCTTTGCAAGGACTTCAATCCCTCAAAATATGAGGTTCTTTTCTCAACCTTGAAGATCAGCTTTCATTAAAGCCTCCTGATTTGCACAACTGTAACATGTTTTTTTCTGTTCATGGGAAATAGTGTTTTGTGCATGAGTTTGCAGAATATTGTGACAGTAACAGTGGGAGGAAACTGGAGCACTCAGAGTAAACCCACACAAACACAGAAAGAGCATACATACTCCATGCAGATAGCTCCCCAGGCTCAGGATTCATCCAGGGCTCCAGCACTGCAAAGCAGCAATGTTAGCCTCTGTGCCACTGTGCCACCCAAGAGGATTCGTACATGTTTAAAATCGTCTTTCTTTTCTTCAGGCCATGTGTAATTATGGAAAAATACACTGTTGCAAATGATGTACACTATCACTTTCACTAGGTAACTCTAGACATCCAATGTATTTTATTCTTTATGTAGTGGACATGCTAGCTGTATATCTACAAGCACAGTCCAGACTGGTAACAACAGACAGAATCAATTTCCTTGTGTGTTATTGATTTTGTTTTTCTAGAAAGTAATATAATATGATTGCTAAAGTTTAATCAATCAAGCAACTAATCAGTCATCTTACATTTCAGTGGTGACCTGCAAGCATCATTCATCAGAATCAAATGGAATATGCTGTATTGAACACAAAATCCAATTCATATCATTTGAATGAGGTAAATTGAAACACCACCAACACTAGTAGCTGATGTACTGCAGAGAGTAATCTGCCTTTGCTCCTCTGTCATAAGAGAAAAATATAAACTTCACCATCTTGCCTAATCAGATTTTAATTAATTGATTCAGACATGAGAATGCAGGATTGGATATTTCCCATTAGTTGCCACAGAGCTTTCGAATCATCGTAAGCTACAAAAAACACCTACAGTACATCACAATCATACCAGAGAATACAGGGAGTGAGATGACCATTTTAATCCTTTATTTAACCAAATAAATGAAGAACAAGTTATTATTTACAATTATATTTTAGAGAGCGCCTATTTAGACAACAAGTTAATTGTAGAAATTGGAGGTGAAGGACCTGGCTCTGCGAATCAACAACAGCATTCAATCCTTTGGTTTAGTGGTCCACAGAACCCACCACTAATCCACTCTGCTGCTCTTTGTTGCTGAATCACACCCAGCATTGATTTTTCCTGTGAGAACTGTTCAAATTGTCATGAAAATTGAAAAAAGGAGAATAAGTATTCGATAAACTTTGATAACATAATAATATAAACAGTATATTGTCTTTTAAAATAAATAAATTAGCAAAAAAGTATTGCTTCAAATGAGGGGCACAAATACTTTTGTCTGTGACATTCTACAACATAATTGTTTTTATTAATCTATTTATGAATCAAGTGGGGAGCATTGGATAAGCGCTCTCGTGGCGTTTTCCTGTCAGCATCAACTCGGCCTCCAACCTAGTTCAGGTGTTGCAAATGATCCAACTAGCAGACCAAATTCCAGTAATGAATCTCGGTCACGTGCCACCACCAACAGAAGGCCCCGGAACACCAGTGGACAATTACTTTTGAGCCATTGGACCGGCTCTTCGAGTTCTACAACTGAACATCGAGGGTCTCTCAGCAACTAAACGAACTCTCAGCAGAAGTTTGGCAAGTCGCTACAATGTTGATGTAATCTGTCTTAAGGAAACACACGAAGCAAACCAAGTAGTGGGACGCTACACTACTGGAGGACTTGATTCCATCTTGTCAACACCACATGCTATATTTGGCCGTGCAACATATGTACTGTATGTTCAGACGTCACCGATGCCTCTCTGATCTCTTCTTCTACTTTCTGTAATGTAATCCAGGTCGGAGGTATCAAGATTGCAAATGTATACAAACCACCTACAAACCCATTGTTGGGTAACCAACAATGACCTAATATTGACCAGTGATGCCAAGCAACTTTGGACCTTTCACTTGGCAAGATGGCAGAAGGACTATTCACCAGATCTCTGCTGGGTCACCACTATTGCGAACCATCCTCAGCCAGTGAGCCAAACAGTGTTGGACAACCTCTCCCACAGCCAACACAGACCACTGCTCATTCGCGTTGGGCTTCAGTTGCTGCTTATACATAGCTCAGCAAAGAAGCGTTGGAATTTTTGCAAGGCAGATTGGGAGTTATACAGTAACACACTGGAACGAAGTATAGTCACCATTCCTTCACACTGTATCCCAATTGAAGAACCTCACCGACGCTTCCAGAGAGCAATCTTCAAGGCAGCTAGTGTATCAATTCCACGTGGCTGTAGACCAGTCTTTACACCCTGTTTGAATGAAGAGTGCAAGGCTCTTCTTGAAGAGTTCGAAGCATCTGGAGACCCTGTCATTGCTTATCATCTAATTGAATCCCTGGATTATGCCAGATTAAGTCATCTGGAACAAAATAACAAGAAGCTCAACTTCACTCATTACAGCCAGAAATGCTGGAGCCTAATTCGCCAACTGAGAGGTGCTCAAAAACCAACAGTTCAAGCTCAATCAGCTGTCAGCCCTAATGCTGTCGCCAGTCATCTCCTTCAGATGGCAAAAGCACCTTTAAAGAAGGAACACCGACGTCGAGACAAGTGAAGTGTGAGTCAAGTGATGGCAGTACTGCTGCTAAAAGACAGGTAGATTAAATGGTGACAGCCCAGAGGGATTCAAGGAATCGGAGCTCGACTCGGTGTTATGCAGCGTAACATCCTGCCTGAGTTCCTGAAACATTTACGCCCAAAGGCGAAGATATGGCTCATTACTTTCTACACAAAGATCATGCAGGAAAAGAAGATCCCACTAGTTTTACACCAGGCAAACGTAATTGCCATCCCAAAACCTGGCAAGGATACAAACAGTGCGGCTAGCTACTGCCCAGTTTCCTTGCTTTCTGTGTGCTTTAAGTTACTGGAGTGTTTGATTCTCCAGAGGATCAACCTGGTTTTGGAAAATTCCATCATAGTTGAGTAGGCAGGTTTCAGAAAAGGACGTAGCACTTGAGATTAAGTCTTTGCTCTGACCACGTTCATCGAGAACAGATTCCAGCAAAACCTTAAAACTGGAACAGTTTTCCTTTACCTAACAGCAGCATATGACACGGTGTGGCATGTAGGACTGTTGTTGGACTATCCAGAGTGTTGCCACACTCAGTTGTCAAAATAGTTTAACTTTTCCTCCATGACAGAAGATTCCGGATTCACATGGGCGACAAATGCAGCTCTTGGAGAAAACGAGCGAACGGACTTGATCGGTATTATCTCCAAACCTCTTTAACGTCTACATCAATGATCTACCAGTGACCAAGTCTCGCAAATTCATCTATGCTGATGATATTTGCCTCAGAACCCAAGGTCACACATTCAATGACATAGAGTGTGTGTTGAACAAAGACAAGGAGACGATGGTGGAGTACCTCACTAGGTGGCGTCTTCAGCAATGTGCGACCAAAACTGTCTCAAGTGTCTTCCATCTGCACAGTGCAAAGGCCAACCAGGAACTCAATATCTACTTCAAGGGTGGGCGTATTAAGCACAACCCAAATCGGTTTACCTGGGTGTGACCTTGGATAGATCGTTGATCTACCACGAACACTTGAACACGACAGCAGCTAAAGTCAGTACTCAGAATAATCTGCTTAGCAAACTGGCAGTTGGGGTGCAAGGGCTCAGATACTCAACACGTCTATGCGTACCATCAGTGGAACCCTGTGTCCTATTCCACTACCATGGCTGCCGGTACTCAGCAACATCTCACCACCACACCTATGTTGACAGGAAGTTACTTTCAAGCTCTTGGGCAAAGTTTGCATGAATAATAGTTTCCCACTTATGCGGACATTGTGTTTCATCCAACACCACGCCTGTCCTTCAGACACCCAGTCTGGTTGGATCAGCTGCCAGAGGATATGAGAGGTGTTTCAGCTTGGAGTGCTGAGTGGTCAACAACAGATGTCAGGACCTCTCCCTTGTGGCCGAGCCATCTGTTTGTCCTTCTGGCTTCGGCCTACCACAGCAGCTGTGGACAACATTGAACTGATTCCAGACAAGTCAGGGTGGCTGTGTAGTCAACATTGTCCGATGGGTTCAGGCAACTGACCCAAAATGCAGCTGTGGTGCACTACAGACTACTGTATGTCACACATTGTGAACGACTGCCCGTGGTGGACTGTCAGCTTTACACCTAGCTGATAATGATGTTGCTTGCTGGCTTGACATGCAGTGCAAATGATAAAGAAAGAAAGATTAATCAAATGTTCATGTGTTTGTTGTATCAGTTAGCCAGATAACCTTACTACCAGAATCATAACCAGTTATTTGAGCCATCAGAATTTTTCATTCCTTTGCTCAAAGAACAGAACACTTGCACTGATGAATCCACAACAAGGTAAAGACTTTTAATGTGCTATTGAGAATTAACTAGTAATGTGGTCTCTTTTTTACATCCATGTTACACTTGTCATTGTAATTAAAAACACAATTAATATGATTAACATTTTGGGGTTGCATGTTGGAAAGGCTTTTTGTGCTACCGTCTTATATCTCTTGGGTCCTGTACTTCAGTGTGGAACCTACATGTTCTCCCTCTGTTTCAATTTCTAGCCATGAAAACTAAATCAGGTTCTGATTTCCTTCCAAAGTCATGCTGATCAGGTTAATTAGTGTCTCTAAACTGTTGTTGTGCATGTACCTTGTGATGGTATCTCATCTGGGTTGTAGTTCTGCCTGATACTGTAGGCTCTGGGTTGCTGTGCTCAACCTAATGCGGCTTTTTAATGATGGATATTCGTTTTTAAAAATACAATATCATCCATGACTACACCAACATCTGTTGAATTTACACAAGACATGATGGAAACAAAATGCAAATTATGCTAGCTGATTTGAGTAAAAAAATGAAGGATTACTGTACTGAAACAACAATAATGTATACTATATTTTTTAAATTTTATAAACATTAAAAAAACTGGAACAAATTAATTATTTCCCAAGTTATTTTTGGGCTAATAAGTTGATTCAGATCAGGAAATTACTGTACATTTGTAGTAAAGCGAATTGAGAAATGATACTACACCAGCAAGAGAAAAAGTTCAGACAGTCCACTGTATTGACACAAAAGAGAGCAGTTTCTCCCATGAACATCTGTAACAGCCTTCTCAGAAATAAAAAATAAAGACTGGCCTTTTTTTATTGTACGATTTTTGGGGTGAATTTTACCATCTCGGTTAACACCTGTTCATAACCTGCACTTTGTGTTTGTTCTTTGTGGCCTGTTAAATGGAAGATCTCCAAAGTGACTAGAGATGACAGTGTCTTAGGAACCTCAGTCCACCCACATCCCAGCCACTAAAGAAAACTCCATTCCAGTTGCACAAAGAGCAGGAGTTCGATAAATTAAATAACAGCAGTTTTTCAGATGTTTTCATTTTCTTACTTAAGATTGCTTTACTTTGCACTTTTCAGTTTTTGTTTTGTAAAAAAAAAACATCTTGTGACTTTGTTAATTTACTTTGTGTGGGATCCACCTGTCACATCCCTAAATCTTGTAACTTCGTACTTTAAATTTACAGCACTGTCTGGATCTCTTATTCAACAGAGTATAATATTCCCCTACATGAATAATTGAGAACAGGTTGGAGAAGGGTCTGTACAGGCTCCTTGTGTGTCTTGGTGCACAGTTTTAATTTCAATTCTCATCAAGGTCAGTAAGATATAGAGTCTTTTGTAAGATATTAAAATTGATAACGATATATGCAATTACCCTCATCCACAGTAAGTGTTGAATAGTGTATGAACTTGGCTTAAGTTAGTTACTTTTTTGTTGTACTGTAACAGACAAACTGATGATATTAAGGACTATCCTCACATTTTAAGTGTACTGGACTATATTTAATGTAACACATTGCTTAATTCTAAACCAAATGTCTAACCATGTACTGTACGCTTAGACACTGGATTCAAACTGCCATTTAACACTGAACAGAGAGTGTTGGAAGACTCTTGAGAGTCATGGGGCATACAGTACCAATGTTGTCTTAAGTTATGAAACAGCTTAAAGTAGTACACCTAAATAGTTGTTAATGTCAACAATATTACACAACAAGAAGCCTGTCTGTACTTATTAGTTGATATTTTGCCTTCATTTTGAATAAATATCTGTGCCTCAAGTGTGACTTTTTAGCTTGCAGTCAGTATACTTTGTAAACCAATTAGAAAACTAATATTCTGGAAAAAATAAAAAAAATGTAACACTTGCCAATGCTTTCTGCCCAGAAGATGTCAGGGAATAAAACTACAAAGCTAACGATAGAGGAAGTATTCAAAGCAATATGATATGAATGCCAAAATAATTCTTACAGGACTAATAATGGTTGTAATGTTATTCAGTTAGCTAAAACTTTAAGGATCACATTCATTAAACAGGTGGGGGGGTCACTAAGTGAGAAGCTATTAATTGCACTTTAAACTTACTATATGAACAATCTCAATAAGTCATTTACCTGTGCCATAGTGTATAGTGGAATGTAACATGCAGTGTGCAGGTTCAAAGGGAACACAAGGATGTGAGGAGACGTTTATTATTCCACAGTATAGAGCTGCCAGTTTGTTTCATTTTAATATCTAAAATATTACATAGTATGCTACAAGTTGTTCCTTGAGAATACACCTGCGTATAATTAAAATAAAGTGTTTTGGAAAATGTTTAACATTAAGATTTCAATTTTCCTTGTCACATGACATAGTAGCTTCACTTTAAATCTAAGGGGAGACGTTCTTCAAAATGTGGTTTAAATAAATGGGCCCCTCTTATCTGTTCACCTGCTTCTTCTCCAGCAGGCTCTGGCTGTCTTGGGTTCTCTCCAACCTTCACACATTATCTCCAGGACAAAGGTTTCTAGAAATCAAAATGTTATGTTGTCTAATAAATCTAAAAGTGATCCAAGAAACATAGTTATCCTCAGTTTCAGGTTTCAGCTTGTGTTTTAAGGACTAAACCCCAGCTGCATATTTATGGTATTACATAAATACAGATAAAGTAGCAGCATTGCAATGAAAAAGATATTCATAAAAACACTGTTGAATAATTAAGTGACAAACAGAACCACACTGCTGCTTTAAAAAAAACATTTTACCAAATGCACTGCATATCACTTAAATATGATATAGTTAACTCATATAAAGAAACCTAACAATAATACATTATAGGTTGATTCCATGCTAAAAAAAAAGAAGAAAGAAAACACAACGTTTCGGCCGTGGAGCCTTCTTCAGGTGTGAGAAAGACAAGGCAGTTAGCAAAGGTAATGTAGCGGGAGGACAAAAGCTAGGAGAGAGGAGGAGCGAGAGGCGGGCCCGCTACCCACCTGAAATAATACATTATGCCTATATAAACTGCTCTTGATCAGTCTGGACTCCTGAGGGCACTTTGCAAAAAACTTAGGGGTAATGAAATTAGTGGAGTACCACTTGGATCTGTACCAGGACCACTGCTCTTCCTAATTTATATCAATGGTCTAGATTTAGGTATAGTTAACTAGTCGAATTTGCGGATGATATGACATATGACACATAGAATAGAGAAGTGCAGAGTTTTGTATGCAGGCAGCAAAAACATATACTATAAATACAAAAGTAGAATTTGACATGGTGCTATGAAAAAGACTCAGGTGTTTATGATAAAATAATACTGACACATCATTTTAATGTTCTAGACAATGTGGAGAAGCAATTAAAATGGCAATAAATATGTTAGGATATATAAAAAGTGTTGCAATTGTGGTCAACACATTATAGAAAAAAAGAGAAACCTGATATATTCCAGGGTTTAAGGGACTGTCCTACACTGACAGGCTGAAGGAACTAAACAAACTTTTTACATTGAGCAATCAAGATTACCAGGGGACCTGACACAAGTATTCAAAATCTTCAATGGCTCAGAACAAGTGTGTTTTTTTACAGCGCTAATCAGTTGTCTGTTCTACGATTGTGTACTAAACAGTCCTAGAATGACATTGTATTGCTTTGCAGATAATACTAAGTCTAACAAAGGGTAAACAAAGTGTACAAGGTGTAGACTAGGTTGCCATTCCTTTAAGAGTGAGAAACAGACAGAATCATTTCACACATTGCACTTGGTTTGTCTATGGTGATTCCTACAAGCTGAAGCCACTAGCATCAGTAAACTCTATTATAGTATAGTTTATGCTATGTCATGTGCTCTACTTCAGATACTATACAGTATATCAAGCTGATTAGCTTCATGGTTGTGAAATTACAGCACTTTATACAAGTGCAAAAGAGTTCATGCACTGAAATGTCAGATGATTCATCTACATGTAGAGAACATGATGATGTAAATGAATCTTCAAACTGTTACTATTTGAAGCAGAGTAAGTTAAAAAAGTGCATTTAGTTTCATGCATCCAAGAAGCCACAAATATTTCCTTAATACCTTATGTGTCATTGATTGCACACAATGCAATTAGGATCTTAGTAAAAATTAATCTAATTTAAGTTCCATGCATGTTATTTATTGACACTGTAAGCAAAGTGCAGCATGCACAAAGTAAACTGTCCCTGTGTATGTGTTTCATATTATAATAATAATGAACAATTCCTTACACTTACATAGCACTTTTCTGGACACTCCATGCAAAACACTTTACAGTAATAGGGACTCCCCTCTACCAACACCAATGTGCAGCATCCACCTGGAGGATGTGAGGGCAGCCATAGTGCGCCAGAATGCTCACCACACATCAGCTATCAGTAGGGAGGAGAGCAGAGTAATGAAGCCAATTCACAGATGGGGATTATTAGGAGCCCGTGATTGGTAAAGGCCAATTGGAAATGTGGCCAGGATGCTGGAGTAACACCCCTAATCTTTTCAAGAAACACCCTGGGATTTTTATGTCTCATCCGAAGGACAGGGCCTTTTTACAGTATAGTGTCCCTGTCACTGTACTGGGGCATTAGGACCCACACAGACCACAGGGTGAGCACCCCCTGCTGGCCCCACTAACACCACTTCCAGCAGCACCCTTAGTTTTTTTTTAGGAAGTTTCCCGTCAAGGTACTGACCAGGCTCACATCTCCTTAGCTTCAGTGGGTTGCCAGTTGTGAATTGCAGGGTGATATGGCTTCTGGCATGTATTATGGAAATTAAAGTACTCATTTGAAATATTGTGATTCACACTGTATGTAATAATAAGGGCAACCCAGATTTCTAACTCTGTTTTGGTACGCCACTTCGGTTACTGCAGATGTTTTTGTATTGTGACCATCTACCCATTTTACTTGTGGCTTGGTCTAAATGATGTTAAATTATTTGGGGTGAAGGTGCATTTTAAATTAGAAGAATCTCGGAATCCATTATTCTTAAAATGCTTAACAGCCAAAGCACATACAGTTACTCCTATTCTTAAAGATACTACTAAGGATTTTTCTAACTGTATTATATATTTTGAAACAGTGCTAAAAATAACAAGTGTGTCAAGAAATATGTTCATGTAGGTTAGCATTTTTATATAGGTAAAATTAGCCTTTAATCAGTTCTATACATACATCACCTTTATCTCTGCAAAAACCTGCCTAAAGTCATTTTTCCCATGAAATAAAAAAACAAGCTAACTGGAAGTGAAATCACCCCGAACAACAGCCCTGGCCCTAAGTTAAGTTCTCTTCCTGCTTAGACTGTGACTCTGACCTCTCATCTTTTACCCCATCAAAAACCAGGAATGGGGAAAATTGGACTTCTCTCCTGTTTCTTCTGAGTTCTCTACAGTACATCTTTTTTCTCATTGGTGATATGGTAACCATTCACCCCACACTTCACGTGGTGTTCCATTATTTTAATTGTTAAAATCCTGATTTTGATTCCATTTGAATTTCAGGGACTCAAAGCTGCATGAGAGTCCTCATACAGTATATTAGACCCTGTAACAAATACTGTAGATGAACAATTTCTGTTATAACTGTACTGTATAATTACCTCTTCTCTCTGTGTTACTGGGCTTTACCCAGGTGCTTTGATTTCAAACACATCTGAAAGACATGAAGGTTAGGTTTTATCTGCTAAGATATGCAGGGTTAAAAGCAAAAATCACGTAGTATACTAAGTACAGTATTTAAAATAAACATTGATTTCCACAGTTCAATAATATTTCATAATAATGCATTACATTACACAATCTTATGTCAGACTTATGATAGTTTGTAAAATAATATGTACTTTCAAATATATGATGCCATACAAACATGGTTAAATTATGAAATTAGACTATTCATTGTGATGCATTGGTCAGCTGTGGCTAGCTATTAATGGCAAGAGCAGGGATGAGTAATACACTCAGTGTATCTGTTAAATGTTTTTGTCACAAGTGTTATGAATTTAAATAAGAGTGAGAGAATGTCCTACTTCAAAAAATTCCATTTAGTGTTTTAAATATGCATAACTCTTAAACAAGATAATATGGTGAATAATTTCCGCTTTTAAACAATTCTGTTGAACTCATATTCTTCAGTTATCATTGGAATGGTAACCATGACAACTCAGTCTTGTCTTCTCTCGATTGTGAATGCTTCCACGCCCGGGATTTCTGCTCCCTACTCTCTACGTGTTCGTGGGTAGAACAGAGAGGGATATAATCGGGACTCTTTCCCAGAGAAACACTCTGAAAAGTGAAATGTACAAAATGTTGAATAGATACAAATCCATACAAAATCAATTAAAACAAATTGCATTTGCCAATTAACAAAGACTACAAGGCAGTTTCCACGTCTGACCTCTTAGCTTTCACTACAGTTGTCGCTTCATCTACCATTATTTGTCAGCCTTCCCCCTCAGCTACTATGTTACTTCATTACAGCTACTTCATTATAGTTTGCAGATTGATACTATATTAATGGAAAAAATCACAACTGGGTGGATGAAGTATTTTACCTAAAAGATTTTACTGTGATCTTGTAGTAATTTGTTTTTTGGACAACAACGTTATACAGTAGGTGTTGTTGCAGGACCAGGCCACTGAAGCATCAATATCTTAGCTTTGTGTAACTCTAAAATAATAATCTGCAATATTTTATTTATATTAAATATGTAAAAATGTGCTGATGGTGTTTCTGTTGGATGATTAGGTATTGCAAGGGAAAAAAAACGTGTTAAAGTTGATCCATTTAAAGTCACATATCACTTAATGGAATTATAACAGACGTTATAATAGAAATTCAGAAGGAAAGTTCTATCTTAATCTCTCACACTTCCACACTTCTGTGTATATAAGTCTCACACCAGGGGGCTTCCCGTAGCACATTTCTCTAGTACCCCTGCCACCTCCCCATCTACAACCCTGCAGCAACTCCCTGACTCAGTCCTCACAATACTGACTGGGTTCTGGGCAGCCTCACCCTTCTGGCCAATTCTCTAAGATAGGTGAGCTATGGCAAATATTACTCTGTACTCTCTCTTGCATTTATAAAGATATAACCAAACTACTGAATTATGTATTTGGACACCAATTTGTCTGTAGTCAGATTGAATATAATTTCTTAAAATTTAGGAAAATTCACAATAAACCTGATGTCTTGTTTTGTGGATGCTCAAGAGGAGGAGATAAAAGCAAAGACTGCGAAGTGTCTGATAGAATTCTTAAAAGAAATATTATTTACTGGCTGCCTAAATCACAGTAAGCTCAGTTTACTACAAGATCTTTTTCTGTAGTGACAGTTTTATTAATATGTCCTGAACCATAAATCAGCTTGGACCTCGCAACAATTCATCTTTGTATCATTTCCCCAGATCAGACCAGAAACGAAAGAGAAATTTACTTTTGCTCTCTCATATATCTTGTGTTGAACCTTCTTCATATCCGTTCTCCTTTTCTTCCTTCAACTTTCACTCAACAGATATTTCAGCTTTAGTAAAGATAATGATTTGTAAAGTGTTTTAAAATTAAATATTTTTTTCTGATCCAGAGAATTACAAATGCAGTTATCTCCACTAAACACAGGATTTATGTGTTTACTGTATGACATTTCAGCAAAAAATCTCTAATTAATCACTTGGCAGTGGTTAGTAATTGGTAAAGTACATCATAAAACCATTTTTAAAGTAATCATTTTGGACTGAATTACTTAATTTTTAATGTTTGTACCTTTCAAGTATATTCATTTCTCATCCTGAAAAAAATGCTAAACTTGGCACTTGACACAGTACAAGATTTTGCTATGATTGCTCAAAGAATATTTTTTGTTCTATCAGCTTCTACACTGTGCACAGTATTAGCCATTTTGTAGGGACCACAGAATACACCTGGCCTCTCTTTTAAAAAATGGTACTCTTGTTCCCCAACCATGATTGATTATTCTCACTCTTACAGGCTCCAGCACGCTTGCAAAACACTGCTGCCCTCTTCTGGGCTAGTAAAATGTAGTAACTAAATGTACTGCATATGTAAACTGACAAAGAAAAGGTCTTGTATTAAAATAATTTATATAATGTATTAATTTATACAATTAAGATATTTCAAAAACCATTCTTTAGCTGTGTAGAAAGACAACATTAGTGCATTCTGTTTATTTTTCTTTCTACAAATAATATCATATAAAAATAGTAAACAAAAGTATTGGTCAAAGAATCATGATAGGTTTTATGTGTAAAATATAAAGTACTGTCATAATGGCAACATTACAAAGTTATATAGTCTGATATGGTGTCTCTGGCAATGTGACTATGATCTATTTCTGGATAGACTGCTATGAGATGTTAAAAATATATAAAATACTATTTTTAATATCATTTCTACAGCTACTTATTATATCACATACTACTATTACTTTCACATGAACAAAAGAAAGTGAAAATTATTCAAAATGTATTTTTGGGCTTGCAAAACTACAAAGACACTTGAGGTATTCCATATTTGCTCTTTACAGTTAATCATCTGAATCACCTGATCATCAATCAGACCTGAAGGACAGACTCCATGAAAAAAGGAAAAATAAATCTCCAGTTAGATGAGTTTGAGGTTCGACAGCAGGCGGAGCGACGCGCCGGTTGGAGTATTCTCGGTCGCATTTAATGACAATGTCAGCTCAAAGATTTGGTTCAAACCACCAAATAGAGACGGGTTTGCCGACAAGCGGACCCTGCTGATGCGGGATTAAAGCTAGGATGAGAGGGAGAGAGATGAGTTTGAGGTTGAATTTTACAAAAAACAGCTAACAGAAACCTGTGTAACTCTTGACTGTCAAAGATACCCTACCATACTGTACTACAGTGAACTTTACACTATGCTGTTAAACTGTTCTACCGTAAGAGAAATAAATCTAAGTAATGTAGCATAAAGGAACCTGTAGCACAATTGCTATGAAGACGACCAATGGTAGCAAAGCCATGTTCTGCACCAAGCTGGGTACAACAGCACAGGTACAGTAAAGCATAGTTCTGGTTCTGGTTGCAGGAGAAATCTATTTCCTCACAGTGGAGTCTGGTGGACTTGATGGAGTCAGGCTGCTCCAGCTCAGAGAAAAGAAGCAGGACGCCGCATTCTACCTCCTCCTCCTCTGTGGGACCACAGCAGCAATGAAATTCAGAAAGACAAATTAAATACATGTAGAGGTATGGTATATTTTGTTGTTTTTGAAAGAGGCAAGAAAGGGCCCATCTACAAAAATATTTTCACTTATATTGCAATTTTTAATATTTTAAGGTTTTCTTTATTTGGTGGCTAGCTTGTTTCTCTGTGGTTTGTACCACTAAGAGTTATTTTACAGCAAATATCTGCAGATCATGACAAATGTGTCCTCACAACAGAAACAGTTTGAGCTCTGCATATAAATAAAAACCTCACATAACTCAATACAGTGAAAACCATTTTATTAATCTTTTTTGTTTGTTAAAAGCTTACTGATCCAAGGATCTCAGCAGGGCATTTCCTAATGGATCCTTGGGAATCAGCTTAAATAATGTCACAGGCTGCCTGTGAATCTTTGAAGTATTTATTTAATGATGCAGTACTTGGCCACTGATTCTTCTAGCAAATATATCTTGGAATTCAAGACCCTCAGGAGCTTTTCCTGTGCACAATAATTGTATAATGAGTTAGGGGTGTAAAAACTGCATGTGAAGATTCAACCTTCTTCCATATTAAGGAACACTTTCTTTTTGAATTCTTGCAGCTGCAAAACAATATATTCAAAAAGCAAGTGAAATGAAGTCAGATTTGTGTGTCCAGGAAAGCTGAGTATACGTTGAACAGCTGCTTCAAGAGACAGGTGTAAGAATGGGAAACTTCAGCCTTCTACGAGGTTGGCTCTGAACTAGGCCTCAAAGATAATCCTGTGTTTTTGGGGTCCTTGGCCCATGTAGTACTTACTGTTAAAACATAATGAGGCTGAGGTTCCCATTTTCACAAAATTGCACATCTCAATTACAGTTTGCCATTGTTGTTAATGTTTTTACATTAAAACATAATAATTTTAAATTGACTTGCATATTGTATATCATTTGTAATTCAACTTTACTAGGAATGACAACCCCCAAGATAAAAGTGTGATGAGCTATTATGGAGCAGATATTGGCTTAACCTGCTTGGCTGGGGGCTGCCCTCCTGGCCACAGGACAAGGAGGCCAAGACCCTCACACAGGGTAACCAAGGGGCAACTGCAGAGGTGGAGGTGGGATAGAAAAGTTGTATGCGAGGGAGAGTAGGAAATCACGTTGGTATTTATAGCGTTTGTTAGAAGAAGGATGATGGGAGAGATTGCTAATTACTGACAACTGAGAACAATTGAGCATGGCTGTTATCATCTCTCCCGAACTTTTGTCATAAACTCCATAAAATGGAACATCTTTGGAAGGGAACAAATACCTTGGAATGCACTATAACTAAAACCCTAAAGTTGTCCTTATGGCAGAAATGCTACTGTATACCAAATCATCTTGCCAAGATATGAAGATGCACAGCTTTTCCCTCTGGGCTTTGTGTTACGCTTCAGTGCACAAAATCACAGATACAGAGTGCAACCTTTTATCCTTCCTGGGCCGCTGAGGGATGAGAATGTGAGAGACTCAAGTTCGTGCTCAAGATTCCCCTTTTAAAATCAGACTTTCTATATCTGGCTAGCTGTTAATCTGTTCTATAATAGTTTTATGGAGAGTTATTGTTGTTATTATTATTGTCGATAGTGATTGCAGTAGTACCAGGTGTACTGTAATTCAGTTAAGATCAAAGCAGAAGTAGTACAGAAATATTCAATTGAAAATGATACTTTCCCAAGAAAGCTTCAAGTGCTATTCGCACCTTGAGAAACCACAGTCAGTATACTTCTGTATACACTTCTGTATCTTGTTGAAAAGTGCTCTATTCATTGAAATTCTCAAGAATGTTGCTCTGACCTAGGGGATGACCTTGAAACACAAGGCAAAAGGCATGGGCAAATGTCTGCACACCATTTATAGGACAGTTATGGAAACCTCAGATTTATTCAGAAAAGCAAAGTTAGTTTTTTTTTCCCCCTGTGGGACAACTACTTAACTCATAATAAGAAATTGGATGGGTTATTAGCCAAAGGAAACTTTAAGGTAAAAGAAGTTTCATTATAATTTAATGTTTAAATTAATCAGTTTTTCAAAAATAGTACAAACCTTCATTCCATACTCTGGTTCAGAAGGCTACAGAAAGGAGTCTTGTTATTTTTGCATTAACAGGCAGTCTGTAGTGCTTTTAAAGGCTTTGTTTCTGATTATATTAGCATGATGCAGTTACAGATAGTGCAATTAAGCTTCAAGTGATGATGAAGCAGTTAATGTGGCTTAAACTAATTCTATTAGAATGTTTCATAACTATTGGACAATCATTCTGGACAAAATAAAGCAAATGTACAAGAAAAATAACAAAGTGGACTGATTACAAAAATAGTGTTTTGAAAACAAAATGTAACTGCAACCATTGTAAATTTGTTTCTTTAAACAAACAAAGACCCGAACATCAGCCTCTTGGTATTCTGGTGAGTACAGCAAAGCTCTGGTAGAGGGATGTTGTACATATGTACAGTGAGCCACCTCAGAAACATTCAGCCAACAAGTGTTGGTGCTGTGCCCTGGAAAAGAAAAATACAGCTCAGAGCAAACTAGTTTAAACATATAAATAATAAAAATGAAAAATGATTTTTTCAAGGGTAGCAACAGAAATTACTAAAGAAAAAATGAATCTTGTTACATTCCATGCAATGTTCTTCCTTATTGTTCCTAATATTTAATTACTAACACTCATGTACTGCCACTGTAACAAAACTGTAACAAAACATAAATAGATCTGATACAGGCGTCTACTCTCTTTCCTGACAGTCTGTTTCATGTAGCTGCAATCGTATTGGTAACCTCAGTATAAACCTCTGTAACTCTGTGAAAAAGAATGAAATCCCTTAGCTTCCTCACAGGAGTGAAAAAGCACCTCACAGTTTTAGCTTTCTTGTCATTGAAATTATTCAAAAATTTTGAAAAAATGAAGATTTAGAAAAGAAACCAGCATTCAACACTATTCAAATTCAGTTTAAAGCTTTCGGGAAAGACCTACACGGAACCTATCACCATAATATCACCATAGTTTGCTGTGTGACGAATTATTATGAATGTAGTTGACCCATCTAAAGAACTGTTAAAAGAACACTGTGGGAGCAAAGAAATTTGTCACGCACACAAGTGGAACTATAACATATATTTATATATTTTAGTGTATAATACAAAGCCTACCACAGGGTGGGGCCCTTGAACAGAGTCCAGCTTCTCTGTTCCTCTCATCTGAAGGCTCCATTGTATAAGGAATTTCCAGTTTAAAGAATGTAACCATTATAGTTTCTACAGAAAATTACATACAGTATTACATATATTTAAAATTCAATTCAGTGAGGAATTTTCCCTAGTGGGTCCCATTATTAAAATAATACAGTATCATTTTAAACAGAAAACAGAAGTGACAAAACCAACAGAACAAAACCAACCTTGCTGTACCCACAACAAACATTTTATTTTTTATTAACTTTTTCTATCTATCCATCCATTTTCTTCATCCATTTCAGGGTCATGGGGGAGCCGAAGCCTATCCCAGCAAGCAATGGTTGCACAAAGACACAAACACAGACAAATACACATGTGCACCAGGGCCAATTTTTCCCAGAAACCAATTAACTTATTAGTAGGTGTTGTACTGTGGGAAGTAACAGAAACAGAGCACACGGAGGAAGCCCACACAATCACAGGGAGATCATACAAACTCCACACAGATAGCAGCTTAGATCTGGAATTGAATTTAGGGCCCCCAGTGCAGCGATGTTAACCACTGTGCTACTGTGCAGCCTCCTCCCCACTTAATAAAAATGGGGGGGGAGGAAATGAAAAACCAAAGATTGTGATTGACAAAAAGGCAAAACCAAGGAGAGCAAGGGTCGCCAGTCCTCGTCCTGAAGGGAGAATGTCTCTATGGGTTTATTAGGTCTTAAAACAGCAGCACCTGGAGTTCTGGGAGTAGCTGTTATAATGGTCCAATTAAGCCACTAATAAGCTGATTCAGGTCATTCCAAGCACAACTGAACTGAAGACCTCTAGAAAAACCAGCCCCCCAGGACCAGGATTGGGAACCCCAGCATGAGAGGCTTTATCAGGCCAACAGTCATAAAGCCCAGGAACGGAGAGAACCAATTTCTGTCTGGACCTGGAGTCTATCGCTCGGAAGACACACCGGTGTTGGCATCGGTCACACCTCACCAAAGAAACACTTCGGGATCAAAGTATACAACACTGGTCACTTCTGCCATGCCTTCTGGTTTTTGGTTCTCCCTGAACTCTTAGTGATTTGATTGTAATAAATTCCCCACTTAATTGGGCTATACAATCAATATATATATACTTCTACTGTTACCGTGTCTTTATTCATTGAGGATTATGATTCACATTTTAGCTTATTTATTTTTCATTCCACCCCTCAACCCCATACTGTGGTTTGCATTGTTATAGTTTTCTAACATTTGTAATGTTTGTGTTCAAAAAGAAATTGTCCATTCATATTGCTTTGGCAATTTATCTGTCATCCCTTTGAAATCCACTCTTTCAATTAAATTGAAAAAACATGTAATCCACTGTATAAATCCTGGTGGTCTGATATCTCCTAGAACCAGGAATGAGGATCACTCCTTGTAGAAATCTGGACCTTGTGGAAGTTTGAACAAGTATGTTCCACGCTGTTAAAGCCCCTGACATTTTTCAAGAATAGACTGGATGTGATTTGGGTTAAATAGCGTCTAGCAGCTAAATAAATTGTGGTCTTGTTTCTAATGTTTTTCTTACCATTTGTATCATTTACATATACTGCACGCAACAGGTGAAAGGCAGGAAACACACAGACTCAAAGCCATTCGTGCACAGGGAGAACATACAAACTCCACGCAGATAGTACCCCAGGTCTGCAAGTCAACCTAGGACCCGAGCGCTGTAGAACATTTTATCTACTGTGCCATCAGTATTTATTAAATCAAGCACCTATTTAGAAAAAAAAACCTGAACTAGTCTACAAGGACCATTTCATAAAATTAAAAATGTATTAGCGATGTTCGAGCGTTGTTTCGGTGATTCTATCATATCCAAATTTAACCATACAGTGTATGGTATAAACATATTCAGAACGGATAGTGCAATGGGTGTACGATAAATTTGTGCTCGGAGTATATGTATACATCACACACGCAAACGATCTAGTGAATGGAAATCCCTCTCGTGGCAGTATTTAAATATACTAATTATACACTCTAACGTCAGTAAAGTCGAAAGTTGGAATTTCCCAAATATCATACGTAATGTTGTGCAATATGTCAGCCCTTTTAAAGAAAAAAAAAAACAAGTTCCATCTCCCGTTTTACAACCTTAGGGTTTGTATGTCTGCAGTTCAAGAAAACGATTTTATAAAAAAGGCACTTAAATAATTATTTTTTTTAAGTTCCATCAATATACTGTACGTAATAAAGCAGGCCTACACCAAAAACCACTGTATCCTATTACCCAGCTCTAAGAGCTGTTTCGCATCACAACACGCTGGCATCGTAACACCGGAACAAGCTGTCTGAACTCTCGGTCACAAGACAGGGCTGCCGTGAGATCCTGCAAATGAGCGGGTGCTGTAATGTGCTGGCGGTCCGCTTCATGTGAAAGATGTAAAATTAATGTGCCGACTGTAAATTAACGGGTCTAGTTATAAAACCCTTATAGAATAAAATAATCTAGTGCCGTCTCTTCTAAGTGACAAAATGTACTGTACGGCTGTTCGTGAGATATGGAAACTACTGTATGAGTTTGACCCAAGTGGGATGGCAGTCTCGCTGTAATGAAACCACTTCGATATTGTAAAAATGAGCATATAAATGAACTCTTCTCACATGACACATACTGGAAACAAGATGAGAGGAGAATACACGCACCATATAAAATCAAGCGTTGGAACTGTCGTTTCAGGAAAGTCGGTTATGATGATATAGCGCCTGCAAACCAAAGCCCTCTTTAGTGCTGTTTATCCTTTTTGCCGAAATAGCAACAGTGCGTTTCATGGCATGTGCTGAAACTCGGTAAAATGAGATAAAATTCTGCTTTTCAGTGCGCATAAGTCGAGAATCTGAATATATCGACGCAAGGTATTGCGTGATGGTTTCTCGATTGTACGGTAATTTTTACATTGTCAAACCCGGAAGATACTTGCTTAGGAAATAACCTGTAGGACAACTATGCAGCCTTGAGCTGTATAATACATTCGTCCAAGCAGCTGGGAGGCATATTTTGTATGACGCGGTGTGTGTGGTTTAGAAATACACATCGCGAAGGCGCAAAAACGCAATAAATCGGTTAACATCGTTCGCCGCAGAAAACATAGGGGTAAAATAAATATAAAACACCACAACCCCCCGACCATGTCTGCCGATTTCATTACTTTTTCCGCTGAAGATACGACCACTTCGGGATTTGCACCTCACACCTGATTGCCTTGACGGTAATAAGAAGACCTGGCGGAAATGGGGAAAATATTCTGTTTCTGCGACGCCTGCTTATTTTAATTTGGTTTTTATTCATCACTGTATTAATAAGTGGAGTTGGACTGCTTTTTTCTTGGTAGTTTACTATAACTAAAACGTATTTGAGAAGAAAATGTAAAGGACCGTATTAGTATTTTTGTCTGAGGTCTTGTTACGATTTCATACTCGGCTTTGTACTGTAGTTTTCAATTCCGCTTCTCCTTATTGGATTTCCCTCCCTTTTTTGAGGCCTTTGCATTTAAATATTATTATTACTACCATGGAGCATTCGGGCTGCGTTAATATTTGCAGCCTGACCAGCACTTTGCCGGTCATCCCCTATCAGAAACTGACGGACTTGCATTACTTGAGCCGAGGCGGCTTCGGCACCGTGTTTAGAGCCCAGCACTCTGACTGGAGGACCACCGTGGCCATCAAGTGCCTCCAGCTGGACTCCCCGGTTGGAGAAAGGTGGGTTAACCGAGTCGTGAGCTTGGGGAAAACAACACGAACTATGTAAGCAGAAAAACAAATGCTATATTAGGCTATTGAGATGGTTTCGACGGTATGGCTTTTGAAGTGGCCTTAATTTGAGCAGTATGGGCTATGTTTTCGCCACTGTCGACTTAAAACATTTTTTTTTCTTGCGAAGTTGATTCGTGTTTCTTATGTCTTTCTTGTCAATAGTTGTACCTATTTGACAGCCCACTGCTTCTTGAGATTTTTTGTAATATTTCACACATTTTTTATTGATACGGAAACACAGTAATTCGTGTAAACATTCTCTAAATGTTTGGAGGCTACAGTATGTGGTGAATAACGTTACTAGCCCATCTAGACCTCCAGTTATCTAGCAGGCAGTGAGTTCGGATCTGATTTCTCAAAAAGGAGGAAAACACTACTGGTGCAGGATGCTCAGAGGTCCGTGGTCTAGGATAAGATTGGTGTAAAAGCGAGAAAAAGTTTGTCTTCAGTTTAAAGACAGTGACTAGCAGACCAGTCACGCTGCGCACGTGCGTCCAGTTGTTGGCTGTCAGTTCGATCGACAAAGTTCTACTGATGTCTGATAGTCATCAGAGTTAGTTGCCCGTTTAGGCAGCGAAAATTGGTTTAATCCATTTAAACTTTCATTTACAATTCATCCTGTGAATAGTAACAGTATTAAAGAAAGACATATTCTAAAGTAGCATTAATAGTTCTTGAAATACAGTGCTACTTGAAAGTATATGAACCCTTCAACTTTCATACGTTTTACCCAAATTATCTTTAAAATGTTATATCTGAACTCCAATATTTAATGACAATACCCAAAATAACGGACACACATATACATATATAGTTTCATTATCTATTAAATGTTTATTTAACAGAAACTAAGTGATCCCTGTGTGCAAAATTAATTCAATAAGCAGTGGCATATCCTTTAACAGCCATGACAGTCACCAAATGTTTCCTATAGTTACTAATGCATCTGTTACATCTGCATCTGACTCCGCCATTCCAAAACAAAAGGTCTTCTTAATGTATTCTTTGGTAGATTTCCTGAAATGTTAGGGTTATTGTCATGTCATTGGACCCTTTTTTCAGCTCAACTTCAACTCATATCATATTGTCAATATTTTGGTATGACTCTGACTTCATAGTTCCTTTAGTGATCGTGGGCCATCCTGGTTCATGGGCAGAAAAGCAGCCTCAAACCATGACACTCCTACCAGCGCGGATAAGGTTTTTTTGGTGGTAGGTCTTTGCTAAACATAGCATTTTTTGTTGCAGCCAAAAAGATTAATTTTAGACTCATCCATCTAGAGACCATTCTTTGAAAAATCTACAGGGTCATTCAGACGGTCTTTTCAAAGACACGCAGCTATGTTCTTTTTTTAAGAGCAGAGGTTTTCTGTTGGCTTCCTTCTGATGAATGCCAATGCTATTCAGCTCGTGTTGTATTGTTGAGGAATGAACATGGACATCAGCCGCAGCAGGAGAGGTCTGGAGATCCTTGGATGTGTTCCTGGGGTTCTTTTCCTGTATGATGTATGATGTATGTCTTGTTGCTCTGTGTGGTCAATTTAAAGAACGTTCACATCTAGGTAGTGTTTACATCTAGGTGGAGTCACCATGGTCTTAAATGTCCTCCATTTGTAGATTATTAGTCTTACAGTAGACTGATGAAATTGCTATGGTTTTATAACCCTCTTGAGACTATTGAGCTCTAACAAAACTCTTACTGAAGTCGTATGAGGTCTCTTTAGATCATGGCATGGTGTATTTCACTAAGTTTAGTATAATACAAAATACCATGATCTAAAGAGACCTCATGGGTAGTGAGTATGGGTAAGACCAAATTTAACAGGTTTCTTACTTTTGTAAAATAGAAGGCCTCCCAAACTTTGTCCTGGTGATTGGCTTTTTGATTGTTTAAATTGGTACCTAATTATTTATTATTCTTACCTTGATAACTGAGCTAATGAACCTCCGCTTACTTTTGCACATGCAGTAATTCGTATCTACCTATTTTTTTTCTATTACATGCATCAAGTAAGGACTAGTTTTGATTAAATGAGGATTTAATTATATATTCATTAATTTATGTTATCAGTAATTGTCAGCAGGTTATTTGCATTTTATGAAGCCAGGTCAGTGTTACTTTGGATTTTGAATTTAAGATTAGTGGAATATACCTTTAGCAATCTTCCTCAGTATGTCACTGTCCCCATTGGAGAGTATCTCTCCACAAATTGAAGTTATTCAACAAATTGAAGTTATTAATGGAAGGCTGGGAGGAATAAAATGACAAGTCAGTCTCATACAGCTGTACCTAATCACCATCATCACCAAAGTAGCTATATAAACTGAAATCAAACTCCTCCTTCCACGTTCTTCTCGTGCATCCCTCCTCCACCCCATCTCCACCTTGCAGCTACTCCTTGGTTTACTCAGTCTTAATGGGGTTCAAGTCCTGTGGCCAGGAGGCTACCCACTAACCAAGATGGTTGACCCAAACTTTTCTCACCAAGTATTTCAAGCATTCACAAATCATTCAATCCTTAGATGTTTTGTCCCTAGTGAACTACTGATTAATGTAAAACTGTAAAACATCTTGTTATTTATTCTAAAGGGCATCTTCACCTGGTGCAAATAAATGTTTTAATAGCATAATATTATTCTAAAGATAATTGGAAACCCAGAATACGTACAGTATACAGTATGTTTCAAGTTTCCTTAAAAAATTGACCTCCTTGCTATCAACATTCCCCTTCTGTGCAGTAAAAATATAAAAGTGTTAGGGATTACAACAAGCTGTGGGGGACAAGATTACAACAAGCTGTGGCTATGTATGTTTGTTGGGCACAAGGGTTCACAAGAAAGCCACAAAATGTATGCCTCAAGAATGCCTCTTTAAATATATTAGGGACCTGACATACTGTATAAAATAATACTTTGGAAATTGAGTTAATCAGATCTTCCAGATTCATAGCTAAAAGAATTATCTGTGGGCAGTGGAGGGGGAAAAAACCCTCTTTCTGTAGCATAGTGGTTACAAATGGTAAGGACAACAGCACGATTTGAAAAGCAGTTGCCAAAGGGAACGGGCTCAGCAATCCGTTCATAAACACTTGGGGCTTCATTCAGTATGTGTCCTTCATTTCAAAACCTTAATAACTTTATAAAGATTATGTACAGCTACTACGATTTTTGTGAACAGTAATGATAGAAATGTTTATTTTTTAAGCTATTTGATGATAAATATTCTGATGCCTTTAACTGAATACTTAATGTAAGCCACAGCATATACAGTACCTATTTTAATTCAATTTGCCTTTTTTATTTTCTGTAAATTGTAACAATACAAATATTGATTGGAAAGTAGTACAAAGCACAGCACTGTCTCAGATGTCTATTTGTGTGGAGTTTACATGTTCTCTGTGTTTGCCCTGTAAGTTTTCATCAGATGCTCCAGTTTCCTCCGACCTGTCCCAGCAGAGAGCAACGGTATGCTGTCAGTCTTGCCTAGAACTCTTTGTTTCCAGATTAAATTCCAGTGTGGTCCAACCCTTACCACGATAAACAACTAATTGGGAAAGGTTCAAGGAAAACAGTCCATTGTTTTAAGTGAAGGTCTACTTCTTTATCTCCAGAGTGAAAAGAAATATACTGATATAAAGCCAAAAAGAAACAAATTGATTATGTGTGGGAGTGTAGGGTACATAAGTATTCTATTGTAAATGTTGCCAAGTGCCTAAAATTGTTCAAAAGCTTTTAGCTGAAAAGGTGGTGTAGCTTTTCAGCCTGTTTTCATCTCAAGTAAGAAGAAAAAAATTGTTTGTATTGCAAGCAGAGTATACAAGTTAATGTGCTGTGACAGAGTTAAGCAGAAAGACAGTTCTGTCTGTGAGAGGATGATAATTAATTCTATTTCTTTGATGTGGATAAAGCAGTCCATTCCACAATGAATGAAATGGGTAGCTTAAAAATATACCAGTAGGAAACCGGACTATTGTCTAGTGATAAGAATTGTGAAATCCTCACACACTCTAGATACGTAAGGTTACACTAACTGTGCCTTAGTAGGTAAGACAGTGTAGGTATACAGTATATAGTGAGTATAACACTTCCTCTGGTACTGCACCCATTAACCAAATCAAAAAAGGATTACTTATTTAATGTCTTCCAGAAGTTTGACCTTTTTCTGGTACAATAAGATGTACAGTAATTTGCTTTAAATCTTCTGGATTTTGGTGGGAAAAAACCTAACAGCACTGACTGTAATTATTTGAAGTTAATACAGTATGTGAGCAGCACAGTGATGCAGTGGTTAACATTACTGTACAGTATGTACCTCATAGCCCCGGTGCCCTGGGTTTAATTCCTGGAGTGCTGTCTTTGTGGATAGGTTAATTGGCTTCTGGGAAAATTAGCCCTGGTGTGAATGTGTCTTTGTCAGTGTGTGGCCTGCAATGGACTGCCGTCCCACCCAATGTGTATCCTGCTTTTTGCCCTTTGCTTGTCAAGATAGGCTCCTGTGTCCCCTACAACACTGTCCTGGATGAAGAGGTTAGAAAATGGATGGATGTATGCACAAAGGGTTAAATAATCATAACTTATTCTAGCCCTTGTCAGATTACAAATCAGTCAGATTACAAAGAACGCCTTTGTCCCTGCATTGCATTATTATGATAAATGTACAATTGTGCAGCTTACTATTCAGCAGTCGGCACACAGTTGTACTGTGTATATTTTCATTCATTCTTATTTTAATGAATATAAGACCCATGGTTTTAGGGATGGCACTATCAAGAGAACCTATGAAACTCTCTTCTTTACTCAGTGTAGTTCAGGGGTTTATGGGGAATTCACAGAATTGTCCCAGGGAATTTCCTGTGAATTAGGTGGTTAGGTACTATTGCTTGGATCATGTAAAGGAACACCATTAATAATCTAATCTCTACAGAACAATGTGTTACGATTTATGTGATTCCTAAGACAAGAGTTGAATTTATACTTTGTATTCAGACTTACATCTAGTTTGCAGGACTCTTTCACAGTAATTTTATTTTTGTTTCAGTATCAGGTTAGACATGGTCTTAAGGCAGGCCTGGTGTATCTGGCACAATGTGCAGTACAGTAGTTTGTTGAACTCTAAAATTCCTTTAACTATACAAATGTTAATTCTCTCATTCTTACTTTCAGGATCATGCAGATAGTTGCTGGCTTTACTAGATCATGCCAGATTAATTGATCATAGAATTCATTTTATGTGGTGTTTCATAATCTGTGTGTAAGAATCTTCATGACAGAATGAGCTTTTATTCTCTAAAAGAAAATGAACACAGTCCAGGATGAAAACAAAACTTTCCTAGCACAAGATGGTAAGTTCCAGTTGTGCTGAAGCAAGATGTCTTGGAATTGGAAGTTTTGATTTAGCCATTTTAATGTGCAACCTCGTATTCGGTTTCGTGTTTATTTGCTTTTCATTATCTGCACCACATTCCTTTTTCTCTTGTCAAATTGAATTCTACAGATCTTACAGGCCTATCAACCTGTGTAGGTCATTGTTTGATGCGAGGTTTAATCTAAGGATCTCATCTTGAAAGAAGCAAGGGTATAAGCTTTAACAACATGGCTGGTTAGTAGGTCCAAGATACCTACAGCCCTCTTTGTGTTATTATTTTCAAATTTACAGTGTATTCATCAGAAACCCCTGCTAATGCTAACTGAATGGTAATTAGTTGTGAGGTGCACCAGAACTCACCTCACCATCATTGTCTAGGGATGACTCTTACCAGAAGCTGTCTTAGTTCCTTATGCTAAAGGGACAGTGGCATCTGTGAGCCTTACATACAGTAACATAAGAAAGAAATGGAAGGAGGCCTTTCAGCCCATTTACTGTAGCTTTTTTTGATAATAGAATCTCATCTGGCCTTTCTTGAAACATGCTAGTGTATCAGCTTCAATAGCATGCCTGCATAGCTTGTTCCATTCTCCCTCAATCCTTTGGGTAAAGAAGAGCCTTCTGTTTTCAGTCTTAAAAACTGGTTTGTGTTTCAATTCTAAAAAAATCATTGTGTTAAATTTATCAGTGACTTTGAGGATGTTGAATACTTTAAATAGCATCAGGTCCCCTCATAATGTTCTCTGTGCTAAACTTAAAAGGTTAAATTTCTTCAGCCTGTCAGAATAGGACATTCCCTTAAGTCCTGGTACTGTACAGCATGTTTCTGGACTCTGGAGTTCAGAGGAGAAATATATTTTTTGTAACATTTTGAGCAGTATTCTAAATTAGGCTTTACTATGGCATTATACAATTTTAACATAGCATCCCTTGAATTAAATTCTGTACTTTTCGCTATATCTCCAAACATTTGGTTGCCGTTTTAATTGCTCCCCCACATTTTCTAGAAAATATAAATGGTTTGTCAACGTAAATAACTAAGTCTTTATCATACAGTAAGTATTCTTTTTTTATCTCAGTGTTTCCCATTTTGTATTGTTACCTAAACAAATTGTGTTCATTACACATAATCTGTCTGGTGTTTTCCCAGTTCTCTGTTGTATCCAAATGTTTTTGAATTTCATTTGCTGCTATTACAGTTTTTGTTAATCCTTCTCAGTAATTTCTTAAACTCCAAAAAACCTTGAACTATTCCCTCATCCTTACTTTCAGGATCATGCAGATGATCTGAAAATTTTTACTAAATTTAGTATCAGCCTAGCTCTATATAAAATGACTTATTGTTTTTCATTGTACACAAAACAATAGTACTTTCTTTGGAAAATTCTCTCTGCAAACCGGGCAGTTGAGTGACTAATAACTTAATTCCCCATCATTTTTTGACTGTATAACCCACATTGTTATAAAGTACCTGCTATTTCTGCTCTCCAGTGACAGCACTAAAAGTATGGGCAAATTCTGACAGATCAGTGTTTATCATTGTGAAATCCATAGTGTGGCTACAGTAGCCAGGACCAAATCTAAAATAAGAGAATAGAATGCATTAATATATCTGTCATTATACAAAAGGATAATGCCTCTATCACAGTTTATTTATAAGTTTTACAAATATACATATAAATATCAGGTTTTATTAAAAAAATATGTTCCTATTTTGCGTCCGGTTCATAGGGAGCAGTTTTTATTAGTATGGTACTGAATTGATCTTTTTTGCCTCCCTCTCCTCAGGGAAAGGAACTGCCTGTTGAAAGAAGCAGAGGTTCTCCACAAAGCCAGGTTCAACTACATCATCCAGATTTTTGGTGTTTGCAATGAGCCTGAATTCTTCTGCATTGTCACAGAGTTCATGAGCAACGGATCACTAGACCACCTTCTGCATGAGGTGTGTGAAGCCTTTCATGGACCAACACAAATTTTATTATGTGTGATGTATATATATTATTTTGGGCATGTACACCTACAGCACAATTACAGTATGTGCTAAGTTACCACTTCAGCACTGAAGCCTACACTTGTACTGGGACTATCCTTTTTTAAAGAAATAATAGACCTTGGTTTTCTGAAATCTGTTCTGACAGCAAGTTGTAAAAGACACTGTGGTTTCTTAAGCCGGGCTGTCATAAAGGTCTTTTCATAGTTATGTTCCTTGACTCTTTTGCATCTTAACCTTATCCTTAAAACACATTTGCTTTAGTCTGTTATTAGATTGGATTGATTGATGAGCTAGTGGTTTCTATTATTGTTTGAAGTGCATTGCCTAAAGAGTGCTATACAAGTGCAAGTGTATTAGATTGTAAAATTCATTTGTCGGAAATCCCCTTAAACTCCCAACCCTTAGTTCCTCTTAGTCTCTAAGTGTTGTGTCATTAATAGCAAAGTGCATGCATCACAGTTGTGTGTCCAGACACTGTTTCGCTTTACATAGTGATTCATGTATTGCACCATAAGATTTTGATTGTCCTATTTCATAGTGACTTACATTCCACATTCACAGAACATATGTTATTCTAGGATGGGAAGCTCCAGTGGAATAAAGTGTTTTTTGGGAAACACCGTTTCAATAATTAGTGGTTGGTTTGCATGAATGGTTCCTGCATTCATTGACGCAGTGTACTTTTGTCTCACAATTCAAGAGGGTGTGGGTTTCTATTTCTTGTAGAAAGATTTGTATCCAGTGCTTGCCTGGCCCTTGAGACTGCGGATTCTTTATGAGATTGCCCTGGGGGTCAACTTTCTGCATAACATGACCCCCCCATTACTCCACCATGACCTGAAGACTCAGAACATTCTGCTGGATGCTGAGTTCCATGTAAAGGTACTGTACAACACTTCCTGGAACTTTTTATTTGGAAATTCTTTGTCATTAGCTTATTGCAGAAACTGTGAAAGCTTATGTTTAGTATTTTTTGGCACTGCAAGCACTGGTTAACAAAAAGTGTAAATCCATGTTATCAGCATATATACAAATTAATTTATTTCATGCTATTAGTTGTGTTGAACAGTTCTTGATGATTTACATGTTTTGTAGATGAAATATGAGAGAAAGCCCTTTCTACAAGTTATGATTTATCATTTAAATATAATGTCTCAGTGTTTTTGATCATAGTCGTGTTATACTTGTCTTGAACATTATCTCTCTCTAGTGTCTTTTGGAAATGTAGACATTTTTCAATTCCAACTAAATCATCCAAAGTGTGATGTAGAAAAACATTTATATAAAAGTTCTTAATATGTTGTATGTCCAGAGTTGGTATTTTCACAGCAAACAGATGTAATAAATGTTATCCTGTCAGAGTCTATAACTTTAAAATTTACTCAAGGAAATGAGCATAGATATGTACTGTTGATAAACTTTGAAATAACATAAGTGTTGTAAGTTGGGTCTCAATAGGATAAGTGAAGTGAACTTCATTATCATTGTTTCATGGCTGAAAAACTTGAAAAACTGAAAAAGTGAAAAACTTCAACAATATCACAGATTCAGAACTATTTTTCAGTCTGTATATTAAAACTGTTATTAATATATTACATTAAGATATTTGCTTTATATGACAAAACTAAAATATTTCTTTATTAGGAAGAACGTAGAGAGAAATGGTTTATGCCTTTTTCTAACTTTTCAACCAATGTAATGCAATTCTTCAGTTCTTTCTTCGCTGTTGTGCCATTGTGCATTTGTGCAAACTTTTGTTTAAGTTTTGCTTTTTTTATCGAACTGTGTAACTTCATTATTGAGTTTTGTGTCATGCTGTTAACTCTTAATCTTTGATTTTTTTTCTAAATTCTAGGAATACCCATTTTTAGGATTCTATTTGAGGAATAGTGGTTTGAGTTTATGGATTACCTACAAATCATATCATATGGAGTGTTCACTGCATATTCATTCCTCTGCATTTTTCAGTTATTCAGTTTTTCCTGAAGATGGCAGGCATTTTCTGAGGCATGTGGAATGTGAAGACAGTTACCTGCTTCTTTATGCAGTGCTGTGTCTGCCATTCTGACTATAGGTGTTACAGCACTCGCATAAAGACATTTTCCACCTTTAATGTGACCTTACAACCAACAAAATTACACAGAAAAACAAATAGATAATTATTAGGAAAAATAATTGAAATTGAAAAACCTACAACACCCAGGTTGCATAAGTGTGCACCCCCCCCCAACTAATACTTTGTAGAATCATTTGCATTTATTACAGCAGTAAGTCTTTGTGACTAAGTCTCTATCAACTTTGCACACCTGGACTTTACAATTTTATCCCACTCTTCCTTGCAACAAAGTTCAAGCTCCTGCATATTGCCATGGGATCACCTGTGCACAGCCCTCTTTAGGTCATTCCACAGGATTTCTGTGGGATTGAGGTCTTGGCTCTGACCGGGGCTTGGTCTGGGCTTGAAACATTCCTAGACTTTGATCTTCCTTTTCTGAAGCCATTGCTTGGTTGACTTGGATGTGTGCTTTGGGTCATTATCATATTGGAAGGTGAAATTCCTCTTCGTCTTCAGCTTTCAGACAGAGGCCAGCAGGTTTTGTGCCAAAATATCTTGATATTTGGAGCTACTCGTTATCTCATCTATCTTGACCAAAGCCCCTGTCCCAGCTGAAGAGAAGTAGCCCCAAAGCAAGCTGCCACCACCATGCTTCACAGTAGGTATGGTGTTCTTTGAATGATGAGCTGTGTTGTCTTTGCACTAAACATATATTTTAGAATTAAGACCAAAAAGTTAAACCTTTGTCTCATCAGACCATAAGACATTTTCCCACATGGTTATGGGTGATTGAATGTATTTTTTTGCAAAATTTAGACGGGTTTGGACGTTCTTTTTTGTGAGAAATGGCTTCCGTCTTGACACCCTACCACATAGCCCAGACATGTGCAGAAAACGGGAGATTGTTGTCACATGCAAGGAGTGACCAGTACCTGCCAGAAATTCTTGCAGTTCCTTGAATGTAGGCCTCTTGGTAGCCTCCCTGATAAGTTTTCTCCTTGTCCCGTCATCAACTTTGGAGGGTCGTCCTGATCTTGACAATGTCCCTGTGATGCCACATTTTCTCCACTTATTGATGATAGTCTTCACAGTGCTCCATGGTACATCCAATACCTTTGATATTCTTTTATACCCCTCTCCTTATCAGTACCTTTCAACAATAAGGTCCCATAGATGTTTTATCAGCTTCTTGCGGACCATGGCTTTCCCAGTAGGATGCAACCAAGAATGTTTCAAGGAAATTGTACAGGAACAGCTGATTTTTATTTGGGGTTAATCAGAATCACTGTCATTGATGGCAGGTGTATGCTACTTACTTTTGGACATGATTTTGAATGTGATTAGTTAACTCTGAACACAGTTACAGCTCCCATTATAAAAGGGTGTGCACACTTATGAAACCAGGGTGTTGTAAGTTTTTTAATTTAAATTATTTTTCCTAATAATTATCCATTTGTTTTTCTCTTGAATTTTCTTGGTTGCAAGGTCACATTAAAGATGGAAAAATGTCTGACATGATTTATCTTGATTTCTGGCTTTACATCACAAAACCCTGCAATTTCGATAAGGGTGTGTAGACTTGTTATATCCACTGCATGTACAGTATGTCATTAAGAAACCTCTGGTGAGAGAATGCTGCAGACAGTCAGATACAGGCAATTAACACTGTTCTAAGAAAATGAAGTAAGAATGGCAGTATATAAAAGCAGGTCATTGTGAAATGAATTCAGATGCTTCTGGATTATATTTAGATCAGGGAAGTGAATTTATATTATTATAATGTTATATTATTGACAAAAAGAGCACGCTTCTCTAGTATCCACTCTTTATTTCCCCGTTTTCCTGAATTAACTTATATTATCATAATTTTTTACTTTGTACAAGGAGTTCTTTCATCCAGCTTACTTTTCATAGTGCAGATGTACTCTACAGCTTATCCAGCCACAAAGATGATGAAAGTGAATATATGCAGTATTAAAAAATACATACAAAGAGGACATGATGCGCTGAATACGAATTAAATTCAGTTTAATTTAAAAACGTTATTCATCCCCAAATGTGGCAATTTAAGTAGCAAAAAATATACAACATACAACATGTCAAAATAAAACTGGTAAAAAAGATGGTATCACAACATTTCTAAGAAAAAATAAGATAATCAAAAACAGCAAGTTCGTAACATGATTATGAAGTATCAAATTGCATGTGCATTATAAGGACTCTGTCCTATACTGCAAAAGAAAATAATAAACAGCCCATGAAATATTTAAGAAAGTATTGAAATACATGTACAGTACATTTGCAGAGTGGCTCTGTCCAATCCTTGTGAATCAACAGATAAAAGACAAAAAATACTTTCAATAAAATAGCAACAAAATGTTGACAGAATTAATTTTTTACTCCAAAGGAACTCTTTCTCAAACCATATACTGTAAGAAATGTATTCACAATGACATCAGCGTTCTCAATGAACTTGAGTTTATTATCAAACACAGTGCCCAGGTATTTCTAACTATACCAGCAGACTCACCATGGATTATTGTTGGAATGTTATTGCTTTTGTGTTGAACACATTTATTTTTGAGGTAAGAATAATTACAACAGTTTGACAGATTCGTCCAGAATGGGTCCATGTGTTTGTCCAGGCTCTGAGAGGAGACTGACACACTGTCATCAGCAAACATGGTGACAAAATGGTTTCATAGTTGCTCCAACAGTTATCAGTATACAGTATAACATGAAAAGGGGAGGAGAAACAAAGCAGCCTTGTGGTGAACCAGTAAGAGTCCATCCATATGATAAGCTGAAAATCCACTTTGAAAAGTAAGATAAATTATTCAACTTAAATGTGAGGCTTCTTTGTATTAAAGGCTGATGAAAAATCAGCGAAGAGGAGTCTATAGTAGATAATACTTTTTCTACTCTAAATGTTTCTAAAGAACATCTAGTAGAAAAAAATCAGCATCATTAACTGCTCTTCCAGGATGGTAGGCAAACTTGTAAGGGGTCTAGATCTGACTCATATTGTAGCCACAATATGTGACTTGACTGGTTTTTCAAAAGTCTTCACCTCTAATGGAGATAGAACTATTGGCCTCAAGTAATCAAAAGCTTTAGGTCTGTTTTTCTTAGGGACAGGTACAGTACAACTGTACAGTTCTTATCCAGAACAGTGCCAGTGACTGAACAAGCTGGAATAAGCGTTAAAACACTCCACTCAGTTCTGCATCACAATACTTTACTGTTCTGGCAGAATCTGGAACTGCTGCTTTGTTGACCTTATTCACTTATTCACCTTATTAAACATCCAATAGGATGAATTTGCAGCCCTAATTGACATTCATTGCAGCAATTCACTACTGCAAGGCCGTGTAGAGATTCCTTTGCTTAAATTACTCCTCTAATTTATTTTATAGGTCATTTTTGTGTGCCGTATTGCATTTTTAATTCTTTATTTACTTTTTTCTTTCCTCGAGTGTTCCACAGTAAAATAGCCTCTTCTTTTTATTAAGGATACATTTGAGGACTTTGGTGACCATGGCTTATTATTCAGTTATATACATTTATATACAGTTATATACATTAATGATGGTCTTCTTTATAAACACAGAAAGTAATGTATGAAGATAATATTTCATACTTGTTCAGTAACATCCAAGCATGGCGCTATGAGAATATCCAAATAAGTGCAGTCAAGGCAGTCTTTCAGATTGTCAGTACTTGACTCTCATGCTTTGATACTCATATTATTAATTTTCACAACTGCCTCTATGCGCTTGACTAGTGGCTTGTAGGCAGGAGCAAGCGGGGTGCTATTATGGTCAGCAGCATCAAGGCCAGGCATAGAGAATAACCTATACTGTATGCTCCAGGGAGAGAGCCATAGCTTTTGTCAAGGATTTGCTTACGGTGTGTATCGCAGTTGACGTACTGGTGATATGCTAAAACACTTTCCAGGAAGCAATGATACACATCCCCAAAATAAACTTATGGGCATCAGCAGAGATGGAATCCAATTTATTAATAACACTGATGAAGTATTCAGCTGCCTTGTGTGCATTGGCGCAAGGATGGATATACACTAACAAAGAAATGTTGTGGGAATTCACAAGGTACAGTAATAGTATGAGTGGAGAGAGACAACCAAAAGCTCTATATAGCTTGTAAACATACCTTCTCTCACACTATTACAGATTTATACCACCTCTGATTAATGTAGAGATGGACCCCATCCCTCTCTCCTTACAGGTACTATCTTTATCTCTATCATGGAGGACTGGTGTTTCAAAACCATTAATAAACAAGTCCTGGTTGATGACCTGGTTGTATAGTCTTTGTAAAAGTAAGGGTAGATACACCCCTGTACTCTTACTTGCAGTTGATCCATTTTGTTGTCCAATGAATGCACATTATCTAATATCACTGATGGTAGAGGCCTCCTTTTAATTAATAGTTACATTCTTTTCTTAAAAACTTTCCATTCTTTCCTCTTTCCCGCTTAGTTCTTTCTTTGATGTATCGACTGTCTGAGTGAGATTCTCTACATTGTAATTCCAATTTTACATGTCTGATCATGCCTGTTCCACTGTATTGTTGACATAGAATGAATTCCCTTTTCATGACAGGTGAGTGCTAACTGTAGTACATTCCCATGTTATCCAAACAAAACTGAATAAAATTACTCAGTGCTGCCAAAAAAAATTAAACATTTCTTTTCCAGGACCATTAAACAGCATCATAAAAAATGAAAGACAGCAACAACAAAAGAAAAAAGCAAACAATTTGCACTTGCAAACCAACATTGCCACATGGGCAGCACCCCTGAAGTGATGCAAACACAATATTTTACAAATGTACACACAATACATTACAGATGCAAAGACACTACATACATGTACACTTAGAGACACATACTCCATTCTTACACTGACAGTACAGAAACACCGAGATATTCAAATAGTATGTCAGAAATTACAAATAGCAAAATTGAGGAAAAACTCATTGCAATTTGAATTTCACTTGCATTAAAGTGCCAAGCCAGGATGCATTTCTGCTAGCTGATACAGCAGTAGGAAAGGGAGACATATCAAACATTTGACATTACCCTCACACAGCCACAATCACATACTGTATGCCCACTCTGCTATACATGGCAGTGAGATTGAGTGCATGTAGAGGCAGGAGATCGGGCTCTGATGCAGTAAACAGTGCAAAGCTAGGGCTAGATTATATTCCCTTTATGAAGATAACAGATATCAGAAGGATATCTATTTTGTACTGTGAAGTAAATCTCTTATTTTCTTCTTTTCTAGCCTGAAAAGGTTTAGCTCTCTCAACCTTTCCATACCTGTCCCCTGAAACCATGTAATCATTTTTGTTGCTCTTTTTTGAAATCTTTCTATGGTTGTAATATTTTTTTTGTGGTATGGTGACCAAAACTCAACATTCTAGATGAGGTCTTATTCTACAAGAAGTTCATTGTGGAACTTTACCAAAATTAAATTCCACACTTTTTGAAGAATAATCTAGATACATATCGAGATTCCTTTCAAGTGTCACTTCTTGACAGGGATCTACACTGTACATGCAATATGTACGGTGTAACTAACTCTTCTGGAATCCAGTTAATTGATATAAATCCGGAAGTGCAAGGGAACTAAAGGGATTCTTGCAGCACTCCACTGCTTATATCTGCCCTATTAGCAGTTATGCGGCTTAAGATAACAAACGTTTATTATTTGTTAACCAGTTCTCGGTTCATGTACATTTATTACCTTAGATTCCTATGGCTACAGATTAGAGAATCAGGCTTTTATGAGGTAAATTATCAATGCTCTCTGGAAATCTGAATATGTCATGTCATATGCCATAGTGTCATTAAATGTCCTGGTTGATTGTTCAAAACATGATTACTTTTACTGGAGCAAGACTGAACAAAAGAACAAACCTGTAATCTACTGCTCTTATCTACTGCTTTGCTTTAATCTTAATTTCTTTTTCTTTACCACCGCTATACTGTAAGTGAGATAAACATAATCTTGACTTTTAAACGGCAGACGGTTGTTGTAGAACCTTTATTCGTTTTTTTTATTCTGCTTTTCTAAGGAAACAGGAGGGGCCCAGATTCTTAATTAAAGATTTGAGTTAGTGACATAATATGGACGGAGGTGTAAAGCAGGTTCTTAGAACTCTTGTTATGCATATTAACACATTAATAAATTAACAGCAGTGTATAGTTTTTACATTTGGTCATGAAATTTCTTATTGTTGCCATACGTTTGGACCACATGCCTTACCACTGGAAACTACAAAAGACCAAGACCATTGCCATTCTGCTTGGAAAGAAACAGCATTTAAAAAGCAAAATAAATTTACTTAGTTTTATAAGAAATTATCAGCATTGCTACTTTACACTTTCCTCCTGGCTTCCCTCTATATTTTCCTGATGGTGGACTCGTGAACTCTTGACATTTACCATAGCGAGAGAGGTCTGTAGATCCTTGGATGTAACCTTGGAGTTTTGTGAGACATTTAGGAGCATCATATGGTCAGATTTTGGAGAGGATTTGGTAGGACGGACACTGCTGGGTTGATTGGCAACAGTCTTGAATGTTTTCATTGTAAGATTATCTTTGTTACTGTGGAAAGATGGACTTCATATTGTTTGGAAATGGCTATGTAACCCTTCTCAGAGTAAAAAGTTGCAACAGATCTTTCTCTAAGACTGTCTAGTTTTCTTTTGATCTAGCCATAAAGTGTTACCACAAATGTGAGTGCTTAAGACTAAACTGACAAAGTTTCTTATTTTGTATACAGGTGGAATCCCTTCCTGATGATTAACTAATAATTTGCACATGTTTTGGTGCATCTGATTCTGCCTACTGAATGCTTTTTTTTTAAAAGTGACAAAGTAGAATTTGTGTGTGCTATTTACTAAATAAGGGTTAGTTTTATCTACTATTAGGATTTGGTAAGGACTAGGTGAAGATCAAATATGTCTAAGTACAGTATATTAAACCATAAAATCTTAAGGGGGTGTACTGTACTTAATTTTTTACCATAATGCAGCTCTCTTGGAAAAGAAAACTATTTACTTCAAAGGTGAACAAACTACACTAACTTGAAGAATAGCCCAGCCTAAAGTAACTATGATACGTTTTGTTTTCTTTTTTTTCTTTTCACAGATTGCAGACTTTGGACTTTCTAAGTGGCGCCAGCTGTCCATTAGTAAAGCATCTGGTTCTAAGCCTCCAGAAATGGGGGGTACAGTGATCTATATGCCCCCCGAGGAGTATGAGCCCTCTAAGAACCGACGAGGTGATGTAAAGCATGATATGTACAGGTAAGGAGTTTTGGTGACCCAGGCTTGTAACCTGGAGGTTCTTGGTCAAGTCCTTAAATCTGACACTGATTCACCTGGTGTCACCCTGAGTGAGTTAGTTCAACCGAGTTACTGTCACCTCCTCCAGATCTGAACCCCATTTTCCCATTAGTACACAACTGTGCTCAAGACAAGTCTGAAGAAGGCATGTTGCGGTTATCTTTGCAGAGTGAGTGAGGGAAATAGGCAAAGCCAGTTGGAGTCTGTCATCCCGGGCATAAAAAAAAACAATAATTGACTTTTATGTCTGTAGTCATTGTGTTACTGTATGTGTAGGTTTATTTAATGCTTTAATTTGAGAATCTGAAACAAGGATTAAGGATTAAGTACTAAATTTTCAAGTTACTTTTGTTTCTTACCCATGTCCATGAAATAATTGACAACATGGTGCTATGGCAGTTATTGCTGCTGCCTCACAGCGTCCTGTGTTTGAGTCCAGACTAGGTGACCAGTATGACGTTTGCGTGCTAAGGCAGTAAGTGGCAGGTGATTGTGCAGTTGAACTGAGGAGAGACTAAAGTAGCTGGAGAATGTTCACGGGTGGCCAAGGGAATACTGACAGGGTCATGAGTGCCGGTTTTGAAGAAAATGGTTCCTGGTCAGGTGTAGCCTTCAGAATGAGCAAATATTCAGGTTTCAGTGGTGAATTACTAGGAGTACTGTAATCAACTAGAAATTGTGGATTTCATATAGCAAAATAATCTGGTATAACTCAGACCAGTGAAAGAAAAAATCCAATGGATCCCGAAGGTCTTTTAGATAAACACATTTAGTTTTGTTGTGTATTAAATTATTTTAATGCATTTGATTTTTTTTAATGCATTCTTAGGTTTTACGGGGCTTTTTGCTTTGTACATTGCACAATTTACTGTACATAAATTACATTTTTTTATTTGCTTAATCACTACTTTCTCAGTGAAATATGAAGTGAGTTACTTTATATGGGCAGCATAGTTACTATTCTACCAATTGTTTGCTTTTTCTTATTTCTCTACTTTTAGTTACAATGGCTTTTTTTCAGACTTGAATTTGTCCATAATAAAGAAGACCTTTTTGACAGAAGTTTCATGTTTTTGTTATTTTGAATTATTAAAGAGAGAGGTGTTTTTTTATTTATCCTCTTGTACAAATCAGTGAAAAAATGAATATTCTACCAGGACTGTGTCTGGACATTTGTTTCCTATCTTGTTTTCCCATTTTGAAACAGACAGCAGAAGAACAGAGTGGATTTCAGGCAGGAGTTACAAGACTCATCCCTTGGCTGAAAGGCTTCATTTACAGTATACAGACAGCAATGCCATCAGACAGGACCTCCACAGCCTCTTTGACTGAAAGGCTTAAGTGACATTCCTCTCATTCTGTTGTGGTTTTATAATCATACAAGAACAGAGAGCATATTCGCAGACCATAGATTACAAAGTTGTTCTGTACTGAGTCACTGGTGGCCACCAAGACCTGAGCGCATCAGGGTGAGATTGAGTCATGTAGTTACTGGACAATGGATGAGGAATCTTACTGAACAAAAGTCTTTGGATGTTATACAGTATTCTGATACTTAATTTTTAATATTCATGTTTTTTTTCTTTCAGTTATTCGATAATTATGTGGGAAGTTTTGTCAAGAAAAATACCTTTTGAAGGTAACAGCAAAGTCTTGTTTTTTTCCTAAATGGAGTTGAGAAATAAAAACACTCACTTTTGTCTTCAGAATTTTTTATATTTTTATATGTTTTCAGATGAAGGAAATGATTGTTAATTAGATTATGATATCAGCTGTGGTACAGTTTTAGTACTATTTAACTAATTATGTGTGAGTTCTACTAAGATTCAGCACCTGAGTCCTTCCCTTGAAACCTTGAAATCTCAGTTTAGTGGTATTGTACTTTTTATGTTTTGGTGTTAAATATAAAACCCATTTCATGAATTAGTTCTGCATATATACCTGGTGAAAAAGGAAGAATAAACATAAATAACAGAAGGATTAACAGATTGGATAAAGTTTTTCATCGGGGTATGAATAAATCAGGAGGGCACTGTACAGTGCAAGGTAGCACAGGAGGTTAATATATCTTTATTTTTTAAAGCATTGCTTAGTGTGTTTGGAGGGCGGCTCTTTGAAAATTCATGTTCCTATTTGTTAATTTGTGGCACAGAAGCTACTAACCCCATGCAGATCATGTTTAGCGTTTTGCGAGGAAGCCGACCTGACACCGGCCCTGAGAGCCTGCCGATTGAGATTCCTAGCAGAGACACTCTTATCGACCTGATGAGCTGTGGCTGGGCCAGTAACCCAGACGACCGCCCTTCATTTCTGAGTAAGTCACTAACAAAAGGTATACTGTATACGTAGTATTTACTGAGTTTATTATATACTGAATGAAGAAAACTCTTCTTAGTGAAATCTAATTTTGATCATAAATATAAAACCATTAGAAAAGTTCAAATCAGGTAGAGGCAATTCAGAATAACTCTTTTTGGAAAGGTGTGCCTCCTGTTCTTGTTTATAAATGCACTTCCTCTTAGTAAATCAGGAGCCATAATTTTTGAAAATGTAGGCCACCCAGAGAGTTAAGTATTCTATGGGTAATTGAATTAATATCACAAATGTGTACATTTCTTTTATGAGATTCATGTCTTTGTGGGTGTCTTTGTGGTGTATTTGTATAATTATTCAAGCTACAGTACAGTATGTGCATCCAAGTATTGTACCAAAAAACATGGTATAAGTAAAACAAAACCTTTTGACATTACAACAATCACTTTTTTAATTGTACAATTTTAGAAATTAAGAGAAGAAGCACACCATGATGATTAGTTAAGCAGTGTTTACTATTTTCTCCTGAAGAGTGTTTGATTGAACTGGAGCCTATGGTTAGAAGATTTGATGAAATCATGGTTCTAGAAGCTGTGCTGGAAGTGAAAAAAGCTAAAGTAAGTACATCCTTGTATGCTGTTTTTTTCAGTAATGACCCAGAATTAAACATAACAGAATTCAGTAAACTGAAAACACGTTTATAATTTTTCACCTCCCTAAAATGAGTTTAAAAAGCAAATACAAGATAATAATTTTAAAGAATTTTGCTATTAAACCTTAGAAATACTGTACGTTTATGTACAGTTGTACAGCAGGTTGCCTTCCTGACTAAAGACTATAGCCTCAAAGACTAAACCTGTTTGTAATTCAATGTTTGGAATTAAAGTACGAATTGAATGAAATTCTCACATGAATGTGGGTCACAGCAGTTGGAGAGAGAATAGGGCAAATTGAGAGACAGACTGAGAGTGAGGGGGAGCTGAAAGTCTTGAGTAAAAGGGTGGGAGATTTGGAAGAAATCCAGACACTGAAAATGTTTGGCTGCTGCTCTTTCCTTATTGTCTATAGGGGAGCCCAGGCTCCAGCCTCTCAATAACTTATATTTTATGCTCTAATTACGAACACGGGTGAAGTATGTACATTAATTATATACTAGTCTATGAAAACCCCTTTGTTGTTACTCCATTTTGACAAGGCAGCCTACCATATACTGTAGGTACCGTAATTCATTTTTGTAGTAGCAAACCACTTTCTCTTTTACTTTCTGGAGATTTTCTGTAAATGTTTTCTTTTACCTATCTTTCTGATTTGTCTCAGTTTCTTTTGTTTCATGTGGAGGAGTAGTTAGGGCTCTGAACTCGTAACTGGAATCTTTTTGTACCACAAAGAAAACTCCATCACTTAGATTACTACAGTAAAATGTCTAACTATATATAAACGGCTATACATGTAACTTGCACATAAGCATCAGGAAAATACATTAAAATAACCCATGAGTGAGCATTGAGGCTATACAGAGTTTGAACCTGGCAGTCAGCTTTTGATTTTTATTTCATTGTGATTCCTGCATTTTCTGTTTTCTTTTTCTAGTTATTTAGCAGGCATGCTTATTCCTCAGGATCTTTATGTGAGAAGAAATTCTCCAAAGAAGAAAAAACTCTAAATATAATAAAAGACAACATTCCTTGGCTGGTCAGTCTTGTTTTTGTCTTCTGTCATCTTAGTGTTCTTGTGTGTAGACTTTTCATTGAAAACCAAACTGCATTTGTTAAAAAAATGTTAAGAGTACGACAGCCCTTTTCTGTAAAACCTTTTTCAGTTGCCTCTGTTAAACATGAAATGGCTGTGGTGTTTTCCATTATTGCCCCACTCCAAATACAGTCGGTTTGATTTACAAATACTGAAGGAGATTATGTTTCAATACAACCATTAACCACGCCACACTTTTAATAAGTTAAGTATATTATAGTATTATAAAAAATATTATTAATATTTGTTTGAAGTCAAAGGAAAACACGATTGTTTCAGAACAAACATTGTATAGTCCCTTTCTGCAACTGTGCTACTTAATTGAACCTGTGTACTTTGGTTTGTGACTGAGAATACTTATTATGGGTATTTTCTGAGTTAGTAGTCAGTTACTAAACATTTGTTTGTCATCTGTGTTGCCAATTTATAGTAATATATCTACTGTATTCCAATTTAGTTTTTAATGTAATAATCATTATTATAATTTTCAGTTGTGAATTGGATTCCATGATTCTGAAATCTGAGAGGTGATTTATAAAAAACATTGATCCAAGTTTCTTTGCTCCTGAACTAATTAGGGTTATAGGCTGAGTTTGCACTTAGGCAAATAACCACTGGGTTCATGAATATCATTTCTAAAGCTTTGCCACACAGCTGTGGTAAAAATAGAGTCAAATATAATAAAGTAGAGAGAAGTCTTAGTAAGTCTAAAGCAGAGTGATGTAGGGATAAAGATTGTTTAATAAAAAGATTCTTTAACAATCTGTGGGGAGCTGTAGCAAACTAAATATGTAATAAATCCATAAATAAGCTCTATACTGTTTTCTGTCATTCTGATTCCCTCTATGTACTCCGCAGGAAACAAGCTCTGCCTCTGGATCTTGCTCCTCGCAGGAAGCAGAGATGTCTCAGCCCCAGTTCCTGACTGTCAGCAGTGCACCGGCTTCCAAAGGCAGGTTTGCCTCGCAGATTAGCCTGGGGAATTCTGTACTGGTGCACATGTGATCTCCATGTTGTACCCAACATGGGTTTATTTAACCCAGTTAAGTAAAATTGGGGATGGTAAAATCCAATTCTTTGAACAACTTGCAGGTTTCATTGGTACTCATTGAAATGAACTCATTCAGACCTTTAACTCGTAGATATCTGTTTATCCAAATTAAGTTCAGTCACTGAGATCAGTGGAGAACGTAAACAAGGGAATCATTCGACCCTCAACTAGATTTCATCCTTATCTTTGCTACAGTTTCTTTGTGGTTTGTGTTTCAGGTTCTTTACTCAGTGAAATCACCGTTTCACTTAGGTTGGTATTTTTGTCCCACCACCTTCAGTCAAGCCTCAGTGTCACTGGGGTGCTTTGAACTTGTGCCAACTTTAAGGATGCTTTAAAAGCATTCTTGCACTTAACTGTGGGAGTTTGTGTGCTTGAAGTCTCAGTGTATGCCAGCTGTCAACAGTAGTATCTCCATTATACAGAAAAGTAGACACATCTAGTGAATGGAATAAACGTAAAAGACATTTAATAGAATTAGTTTGTACCACACACCTTAAGTGGCATATACAGTGAAGTATGGCAGACTACGGTGTAAAATACTGATGACATAAACCATTACTTTTAGTCGTGCTATCTCAATGTAATTGTGCTGTTTTTTCTTACCTTTCAGAAAGTGAAGAATGTCCTTGTGAACTAGATTTAAAGCAGTTGGATCAGCCAAACAAAAGTCAATATAACATACTTCCACGCACAAATGCAGGTACAGTAACTGATTCTTTGAGGTATTTATTCGTTCCAGTGTTGCCTGTTGTTGTTTTGCACATTACCTGTTGTCTCTGTCTTTCTTTTCTTTTCAGTTGTATTGTTGTTTTTTTGTACTGCTTACCGTCTGAGAGCTAGCTAAATAGCATTTCGTTATACCATATACCTGTGTATGAGTATAATGACAATACACTTGAACTTGAACTTGAAATCATCCATTGACCTCATTAAGCTCCATGTTGTATGTCAGTTTCCCCCAAACTTTGTCTGTCAGTCTCCCTTCTCACTCTTTCCTCACAGGTAATTCTTCTCACTATCCCCTCTGGGATTGTCGTTCTCCAACCCCTCAAGGGGTTACTGCAGCTGCTAGTCAGTCTTTGTTCTCTTCTAACATCGCCCCGTCTAGTAGCATCTCACACCCGCTACTGTCGTGCTTCAGCCTGGCTCTCTCACAGCAGAGCCTCTGCATTCGGGAGAGCTAGTCTCCCACGTCCTCTCAGCACTGCAGCTGCAGCAAGACTGTGGTCCTACTGGGTCTCTCCCTCTCAGGGAAGTATTCAGTGTGGCTTTAAACCACTCCCACACCTGTGGCTCATTCCATTTATTCACGTTAGGTGTGGCTTCCACAGCAAGGCATCACTCTTAATCAGAGGCTCCCCTCCCCATACCAAACACTCCCTGCATACCACTAGAATATACAGTACTTACTGTACCTCTAATGAAATTTGAGAAATATTAGCACTAGTACTTCATTCTCATCTCATATGTGAGAATGCTGTTTGTGGCCTACAGTTCAGCATTCAATTCCATCATACCCAGTCAACTCGTGACAAAGCTCAGGGGATTAGGTCTGTGCAACTCTGTCTGCAACTGGCTGCTGGACTTTCTTATTGAGAGACCACAGGTGGTGCGGATAGACAATAAAACATCAACACCACTCACCCTGAGCACTGGAACCCCACAAGGCTGCTGTCTGAGTCCAAGGTTGTACTCCCTGTTCACTCACGACTGCACAGCAAGACACAGCAATAACCGCATCATTACGTTTGCAGATGACACCACTATAATAGGACTGTTCAGTGATGATGACGAGTCCACTTACAGGGATGAAGTCATACAGTTGCTTAGGTGGTGTCATAGCAATAACCTGGACTTGAACGTAAAGAAAACGAAAGAGCTAATAGTGGACTTTCGGAGACACAGGCCACACACTCGCAGCCCACTCAGTATTGATGGAACGGAAGTGGAAACAGTCACCCGCTTTAGGTTTTTGGGAATTCACATCTCTAAAGATCTAACCTGGACTGTGAACACTGACTCTATCATGAAGAAGCCTCAGCAGCGCCTTTATTTCTTGAGGTGCCTCAAGCAATGGGGGATGCCAATACATGTGTTAGTGAACTTCTACCGCTGCACCATCGAGAGCATCCTCACCAACGGGATCACCGTATGGCAACACCTCTTCGCGAGAAAGAAAGGCACTGCAGAGAATGATCAATATGGCCCAGAAGATCATCGGCTGCGGTCTCACCGAGATTAAACAGCTCTATGAGGACCACTGCCGTGGTAGAATTCTGGCCATCACAGAGGACAGTCACTACCCCGGGCATGAGCTCTTCACCCCACTGCCCTCAGGCAAGAGATATAAGAGCATACGGACACTTACCACTAGATTCTTCAATAGCTTCTATCCACAAGCAGTGAGATTGGCTAACACATTTAGCCATCCCCCTCGGACCACACCTACATCATCACCATCTACCTCTTTATGATTTCTTATCTATTGCACATCTCCAGTCATTGTTTACACGTCTGTATTGTTTACATTCAAACTGTCTACATGTTTACTTGCACATTGTCTACTGTTTGTTTGTATATTATCTTGATGCACTGTTTGCACTTTGTTTTGTTTTTTACACTTGTTTTACAATCGTGAGACTTTCTGTAAGTAAGAATTCCTTTGTACCAATACCGGTTACATATGGCAATGAAGTTCAAGTTCAAGTTCAAGTTCATTAAGAAAGAGGCTTTTGTCACAGAGGCTGACAGATTTGTTAAACAAAAGTCTGTCTGTAGTTACCAAATGTGTGCATTTTGTTTTCATGCCCTGTTATATTTGTCCTTACAAAGCAGTTTATTTAAATGTCAAAATTACCTGTTTCTTATAACCTTTGCCTTTTAGTTGCTGAAACATAAAAGGTTTTGCATTGTCTTAATGGCTTTTCTAGGCTGAGGGCAGAGGCTTTTGAGATTTATTGGAGCTTATAGGAACATAAATATCTTGGAAGTACTTACCCTTTTGTGTATATAAGCTAAACAGAGGGAAGAATAGATTGTTCTGTCTTTCTTCTGTGAAACAGGTGTTTCTGATGCCAATCCTCTGTCCTGTATGACCAGCCCAATGCAGGATCTTCCCATGTCCCTTATTGCACCCAGTTTGGAGAATAACCTGCAGGAGGGCACATACCAAACTGCCAAACATCAGCCAGACCTCAATATCCCTTTCAAGCCCAGCATCCCAGAAACAGAGTATGAGGAGAAGCTCAGCTACATGACTTTGCAGCCATGCACAGCAGGTATTGCATGTCCCTTTTGACCAATAATCACTCAACAATACCACCAATGTACAAAAATGAAGCACTGGCAGCATGTCAGGACTACACAATTAGCTTTTTTTTCATGTGGAAGAGCTGCAGTATATAAGATTAACACCTCTCTCTCTCACTTTTATAATTTTGCTTATGGAAAACTAAGCTAGTGTAAAGGCCGGCTTTCTCAAGATGAAGTTTCAGGAAATAGCTACGATAACAGAATAAGATATGTAGCCATGTTCTCCATCTGGCATGTGAGCTGTAATAAGATCCTGGTGTCAAGAGATTGCAGTAGCAGCTGTTGATGCTGTAATTTACTCCCCTAGTCCCTGTAAATCACTTTTTTTTGCTAAATGGCTGTTAATGTCATTTATTCTTTCCATGAACAAACAAAATGGTTAAAAACAAGAGAAAGACATTCAATACATCTTGCTCATTTTGTGACTAGTAGATATGCATCCTTAAATCTAATCTTGCTGGCATCTTCAAACAATCCTTGAGTGTGAGATTTTGCAAACTGGCTATGCAGTTCATTCCCATCACCACAAAACGTCTGAAAATGTCCCTGCTGTTTTCAGTGATTTATGCACCTCTAGCGAAACCTTCTGAGCTTTGCAGCCTCACTATCTTACTGTGCAGTCTTCTGAATCTCGTTTTAGGTTTTGTCCCGCAGTGTACACAGCCAGGCCCAGCCGCTCAGTGGATCCAGGTGAAGAGGGAGGACATTGTGACACAGATGACTGAGGCTTGTCTGAACCAGTCCCTGGATGCCCTTCTGTCTAGGGAGCTCCTTATGCGAGAAGACTACGAGCTGATCTCCACCAAGCCCACCAGGACAGCCAAAGTCAGGCAGCTGCTGGACACCTGTGACAAGCAGGCAGAGGAGTTCTGCAGAGTTGTCATTCAGAAGCTGAAGGACAACAAGCAGATGGGCCTGCAGCCTTACCCAGACCTTTCTTCCCCCAGCCCTGCACCCAGCGGCCCCATGTTGATGTCCGTAATCGATAACCGCAAGATGTAAACAAGCACTCGAGCAACAAAATACAGAAATTTGCTTTCTTTATTTTAACATGGTTCATTTCAAATAAGCATACGGAGGACTGTTTTATTCATCTAAATTATATCAAGGAAAAGGTATTAACTATTTTCCAGTATTTATCATTAGACTCTGTGGAAACTTGCTCACCATGCCAAACATTATGAATGCCCCAAAAACATACTGCAACAGGAATGTTTGTGTTAAAGCTTTTTTTCAGAAACATCAGCAAAATGGGACTTCAGCCTTTAATCTTTCAAATTTCTCTTGGGCATTGTTGTACGCCCAGGAGAGATCTGCTTGGCTCAGTATGACTTATCAATCCAGTGAAGCTAACTTCTCATTTTCTGCTGTTAATCAGTTGGAAGTGTTTACAACTTATGGATGCAGGTTTAGAAGATTCTTTGTTTTCTTTCTTGGAAAAACAAAGTCTTTAAAACAGAAAAATTGTATTTTATCTCAACAGGGCAAATTAAGGGTTAAGGGAGGCAGAGGTACGCCAGGTCTTCATAATGTAGAACTTTACTCTAAACATTACTCTACAGCAAGTCTGTCCATAATATGCATCTTTTTAAAAAGTTATTCTGGAATATAAAAACATTGGTCATTAAGGTAAGCAGCAGTTTGGTAGGTATTAGCAGTGAGAATGGTTTCTGGAATATTTCACGATCTCTGTACAGGATCACTTGAATGAAGCAACTCTACACACAAAAAAACAAAGATGGCAAGGTACGAGTACTGTATATAGTTTAGTATTAGGTACAAGTATAGTCTAGGTCATTAGTAGAACAAATACGCCACTAATTACCCAAGTAGAACACAACATTTTCATAAAAATGGGTGAATTTGATATATACCTGACCGCTCATTAAGCAAAATCTAGTGCAACCTCTAGTGATATGATAGTAATGCTCACAACCAATAAGGGGCAATTCCTTGCAAATGTATTCACCCCGTCAATAATCTCCCATTTTCATTAATTACAGATCATATAGGCTATTTTTTTACAAATTAACATTTTAATTTAAAACTTTTTTTAGCACTGTTAAACAAGAAGATTGAATGTCACAATAACTTACAAAGAAGATATATAAATTTAAAAGGGATTGTCAATTTACATTGATTAAAAGAAATACAAATTTCATACATATATACAAAATAAAATGACTGATTCATACTCCTAAGCCACTTATGTACTGCATCTTTTATCAGAGCTTCAGAAGGTGGTGGAAGCACCTTTCGCAACAGCTACTACTGTCAGTATTCTGGAGAAGTCTGTACCACCTTTAAAGATTTTTCCTGGCAAAATTGCTCCAGTTCTGACATGATTGGCATTCCAGATAGACTGCAATCCTCTGGTCTCACCATACATATTCAATTGGATTTAAATCAGCATGTTAACTGTGTCTATCAAGAACAATCGCTCTCTTCTTCTCATACCTCTCCGGTATGGTTTTGGTATTGAGCCTCAGATAATTCACATGCTGAAATGTGGATTTTCAATGCAATTTAGATTTTTGCCTGATTCATGCAGATTTTTCTTTTGATGCACCTGTACTTTGCTTCATCGATTTTCCCTAGGCTTCTTAATCCATAACATGTTGATGCCACCACCATGCTTGCTGGAATAGTGCTGACTCAATGATCTGATGTTTTGGACTTACTGTCCTGCACTTACGTAGGCTTTGTTTAGACAAATATTTTGATTTCTGTCTTGTCTAACTATAAAACCATCCACTACATCTATAGTCTGTTACATCCAGGATTTAAGATGAGTCTTTTTCAGTAGTCTATTCTTTCTTACTTTTTTTTTTTCTCACCTGTGCCAGCAAAATTTGTTTAGGGACCAGGGTATTGTTGATATATGAACAGTGACTCCCATCTTGGATGGAACTGTGCAAATCTTTTACAGTAAGCTTCACAGCAGCATCCTCATCAGGTTTCCTGCTTTCCTGGCTGCTCCATTTGATGTAAATCTCTGTGTTAAAGTGCACTTTTTATGGTCGAATCATGGACGCTTTATCCCTTGACTTGTTTCAAGTACAGTATATTGTCTTTTTTTTCATATCTGTATGTGAGATTTGGTTTGAAAATCGATATTGCCTGAGGGAATGTACCTAGAAAGATGTATTTAATCTGAAGTAATGTTAATCCACGTCGCTTAACACAGAGATCATTACACTAATTTTGTGACTACGAAAACTTGAACCTCAGATTATGGTTGCCTTTGCAAAGAGGTTGAATACTTATGGTTAGAGGTTAATACTTAATTGAGAATCTTCTGATATTTTTTTATATGTTTAAATACTATCAATATTTCTAGCTTTCTCAGTTTGGAGTAGATTGTAAATATTCTAAATCAAAGTCCTATTTAAAAGTGTCTTGATTGCAAGAACAAACAGCAACAAAATGTGGGAATTGTCCAAGGGAATAAATACTTTTTCAAAGCCCTGTAGGTCTGTTTCACATCGAGACTTGTTATCCACAACTGCAATTTTAATTCTGAAGTTCTGAAAGATTTCCTGCCCTTAAATTGACTTCTTTCAGTGATACATTAATGAGAGCCCTTTTCTCAGATGGTTTGTGTCTGAACTATGTTTTTAAAGATTTGTTTTAAGTAGTCGTCACACTTGACTGTCGGCTGGATAGAGGTGACTGAAAAAAAAAAATTTGTCCAGTAAAGTAAAATCTTTTATTTTACAGACTTTAAAAAACAGATGGGAAAGTGTTACATTCTCACACTACTGACCTGTCCTCCTGGGTGTATTGCAGTTATAGTTTCCTTCAGCTGGTCAACCAGTATGAAATCTTTTCATGACTTTCACTTTATTTATGAATGGATCCTTCAAAACTATTTGCAGTTATAAAACTTCTTGTCATTCATCAGGATCAACTAGTGCAAATACTGTATGTCTTTACTGTGCTACCACTAAAATCTAGATTCTTAGCTGGTACTATACATTACGAAAATGAACAGTATTAAGGTGATCAAACATAGGACATAGGATCATTCAGACAGCAGTGCACATGCTCTAAAAGGCAGTGCTCAGGTGTTATATTGTTAAAAAGTGTAACATTGATATATTCCCTTGTGTCATTCAGTTTAGAGTAGTATTTTCAGACACAATGTGTTGGACTAAACAGGATAAGTAGAAATGTCTGTTCAACATATGCAAGAAAATACTCAATTTAGAAATAAAATCACTCTTTTGATTTGGTGATTTGGGGATCACAAGGTGAAAATTACATACAGTACAGGACGCAAGCAGCATACGTACGGAATACCTGTGTTCAATCCAAGGTGCTATTGATCTTCATTCTGGATAGGACTGTGATAAGGAGAGTGCATTGTTGTGCAGGCTCTACTATTTAATACCTCACTGTTGGAGGAGCACATCCAACATGTCTGCAGTACACAGTAAAAGGTTGATGATGCTGAACACATGTATGCAGTGGTTGTTTTTCCTTTGGAGTGCAATATTTTACAGCTTTGGCAACTTAAAACCGCAGTGGCTGGAGGAAACGTAGCTTGGCCATAACACTTGGACTATGGGACTCTGAAGAGGAGCCAAGGGGGTGATGCAATGGCCTTGATGGGATGGAGGAAGGGGTGTAAAGTGATTAAGACCGCAGAAAAGTGTATTTGTTCCTCATATTCATAATGGGGCTAAGTTGAAGGGTTTGTTTTTTCTTTTATGATGATGGAGTTTCAACCTTTCTGCTCTTTTTGCAAACATTCATTTAATCCCATGTATGAAAAAGGAAAGTGTCATTTTCCTACATTTCCTGCATTTTGTCCTTTTTATGAACATTTATTAAAGTTCATCTCAAATGTAGCAAAATTAGAGGCTATCAAGCCAATGCTTATGTTTCCTTTTTGAAACCACACAAAACCTGTTTTTCTGTTGCATGCAATACAGTAGATTTTGATTTTAACAGAATAGTGAATTCACAACCGGTTTTGGTTGGGGGAGTGTTAATGTGGAGATGATGAGGGAGAATTTTACCCATTGTTGTATGCTGTTTTGTTTTGCTTATTTGGGTTCGCCAGTGTGCTTCCCCTTCTGTAGCTTTACTGTGGTGTACCATGTTACAAGCAGAGTAAATTGTAATGCAACACAGAGAAAGGATACTGAAGCACAGAAAGAAATCATAAAGCTTCATTCATACTTTAAGAAACCATGTTAAAGCCAGTCTGTAAGTATGATGAGAATGTGAATAAGTACAGTATGAGTATGGGCATAAGTATGGGAAACCTAGGAGGACCCTAGTAATGTCATGCAGTTTTACCGTGGTAAACATTCAGTAAGATTTTGTAGGGGTTCAGTCCAGAAAATGTTCGTAACACATTAAATTGGGTGTTGCAAGCAGGATTTATTAACACTTTGTATGTTCAGTAAATTTCTGAAGTATTAATAAAGTGACCGAAAAGTCACTCTATATACTGTACATTTATTGATGGAGCTCTAAACTAAAGTGTTAACAAGAGTAATTAATCTGAGAGAGGGGGGTTTGGGAAGTGCATTCATTCAATAAATACACCTTTTCATCAGTCTGTTATTACTAAGTGTATTCATTTATGAAAAAAACAACATTATAAATAAGACAATATTTTGGATATCAGGTTTAAAAATGTTGTACTTAGAAAAAAGACCCAGTGAACAGGAGATTTTAAATCAGATCCCCATTTCACAAATTTGATACAAACTTTTGATAAAGATTACAGATCATATGTCTTTTCTATGTCTGTTTATGTATTGATACTATGATCGATATATTGGGATACTTACCTCACTCTTGATGAATCGTCCAGTCACTGTTGACTATGTATATTTACTATGCAGTCTTATGGTAGAAGGAAAAAAATCAGTCTTAAATTTCCCTGCAGTTCAATATTCTCATCAAAAAAGGTTTCTATTTTTTTTCTGCCATATAGCATCCCATTTGGCTCAAATAACTCACCATTATATACACTATGAACATCACTTGCACTCAATTCAGGAAACCCTACAACAGAACCAGCCCCTCCTTATGAAATCCCTCTACTACAAACAGATAAAATGGAAAGTCCAGGGAGGTTTATCCAAAATGACACTCTCTACAACTTTACCCTATATCCTGACACACTGCATGTAATATGTGTGTACATGCTTACATTAAATGTCATCTGCCAGGTGTTTGCCCAGTCTTCATCTAAATCTGTTTTAATTTCATTTTCTACTTGTACAGCATTTGCTGATCCTACTATTCAGGTAACAGCTGCAAACTTGACTAGTTTCCTAACAATACCAGTATCTAGATCATTGATATACATTAGGGAACATGAGTGGTCCCGGTCCTTATTCCCATAGTACTCTATTAACTAAATTACCTCAATCTGAGCATTTATCTGTACTCTGTTTACTGTATTCTCTTGATCTGCTTTAGTTTCTTTAAGCCCAATGGCAACATCAGACAGGGGATCAAAACATTTATATATTTACTTACAATGCAAAGTAAAACCAAATATTAAAGCAACAATATTTCACATGAACTAAAAAACAGAGAAATAAGAAATAAAATGAGATTTGAAACAATGTTCTTGTCGTGCTTCCTTGAAATCAAAACATTTAATCAAAATTAAAACTAGATGTTTGATCGGGGGGTGGCATGATGGTACAGTGGTTATCCTTGCTGCCTAGCAGCTATAGGGACCTGGGTTTAATTCCAGATCTGAGATTATCTGCAATTGTGTATGTTCATATGGCTTTTCTCTGGGACCTTGTTTCCTCTCACTATCCTGGTACATCAGTTGGCTTCTGGGGGTGAGTGTGTATGTTTGTGTGTGGGTCCAGTTCCGTTGTGACCCTGTATTGGATGACGCAGTTAGAAAATGATTAGACGGATGTTCTGATCTGCAGCTTAAACTCTTATGCAGTTTTGCAGTGGAGTTTTACACTGCTGTCTGAACCCACTTAGGAAAGCAACTGTATGGGAGTGACAAAGCTTAGACCAAGTCGTGCTTTGGGATCACACTAGATAAATGGAAAAAGTTTGTATGTAGCAAAAAGTGGCGACTTTAAACTAAGGAAAGCTATGCTCATGTTTTACAACACAGTAGTGAGACTAAGTTTAGAATATTATGTTCATTTTCATGTTCACTATACTAGTACAAGGGTAATATGGCTTTTTATTATTTTAATTTGAAATAGTTTTATTTTGAAACTTCAAAGAAGAGCAATAACTAAGATTTATGGTCTCGGGCAATTCTCATACAATATATGAGAATATATATTATGTATATCTATACAATACCCATATTACTCTACATATACAATACAATATGCATACATATTCACATAACAAGACTTCAGCATGTTCAAATGCTTCTTCTCAACTCTTAAAAAAACAAAAAAAGAAGACTGTAACTCAAATGTTAGCCTCTTTGGCTCCCAGTTCATTATAGGAGTGGACTCCTCCATATTGAAGTGAATTGCTAACAAAATGCACACTTAATACAGCATTTCAATCCAAGAGTTACCTAGTAGTGGAGAGAATTTACCAAATAACTTTTGGCAGCAAAACCTTTAAATACAGGGCTTCTAAATTGTGAAATGACTTGCCTAATAGGCCCTATTAGGGCTGCCAATGTTCATATTATGTTACATAATTTTATTTAGTTCAAACTGTTTTCTTCCTCCCAGTTACTGTTACACACTTTCACAACTTTTTATATTCCCACTGCTAGGATCCAACACCAAACCTGGAAATCCTGACAGCTTGTGACATCAGAAAGCTGGAACACTAGACTCACGATGGCCAACCCTTGTCAAAGATCTGTTATAGTTAATTTACCACAAACCCATTAGTTTATTGTAGTATTAACTGCTTCATAATCCTGTGCAGTTCACAATTTGTGAAAACCCTTTGATAATTTATTTATTTGATTGATTGTAATTAATTAATGCAGCTAAATCTCTTCTGTGTAAAACAGGTGAACTGATAAGAGGTGATACAATTCTAAGGGTTATAGATAGGGTCAACCCATGGAACTACTTCAGGTTCAGTGGAAGATGAGTGGCAGGGAATCATAAATGAAAACTTAATTCTTTTTCTCACAATGAGTTGTGAGCAGCTGGATGGGGCTTCATAGCAACATGGTTGTGGCCAAAAGTTTGGACTCATTTTGAATGATTCATTTTGATTTCGATTCATACAATCAAAGGAGCAAGACAGGCCAAAGAGGCTCTTCTTGTGAGTCACGTTTCTCATGCTCCTTAATTTTCTTAAGGTGGAAATAGAGAATTAGTAAGATTTTACTTCACTTTTAAATTTAAAATTAGATGTGTGTCTTGTAGCCTAATATATGAGCTTGTGTGTTGTTTACCATGTTCTCATGCTGTTTAAGCAGAAGAAAACATTCCAGAGACAGCCATGATAGGTGTGGTAAAAGTGAGAGTGGTAAATAGCCAATATAGACAATAACATTTACAGATGTCATTATCAAGGTTTGCACTCATTTTTTTCTGCTACTGTGGATTCTTAGATAAATAATCTAGTGCTAGTGTTCAAGCAGGCAAGCTGGGCCAATGGCTTTCTCTGTTCTGTAATCCTTATTATGAACTAAATCCAACCTAAACCCAGAAGAAGGTTCCACAGCTAAAACGTTGTGTTTTCTTTCTTCTCTTTTCAGCATGGAATAAACCTATTACTTGTTCTTTTAAACCGAACTATGACACCATAATACTGATCTTGACCATGATTCTGTCCAGGGGACCAATATTTTGTCACAAAACATAAACTAAAAGTCATATTATTTGCTTTTCCTGTTAAAAAATAACAAAAGAAAAATATATTGTTTTCCTTTTTAACATATTGGAAACACAATAATTAAATTATTTATATCTGTTTTCCTCTGTCTTTTGGAAATTACTCACCAGCTGTGTGCAGGGCTGTGAACTAGCATATGTCTGATAAGAACAATTCTGTTTGGTAACATTAATGAAGGTATAAATTGAACAGTAGCTTCCTTATCACAAGTAACATTCTCAGCTGTTTCTCACTCATCCCTGAATAGGGAAAATCTTAAAATCCACTGCATAATCAGTATTCTTCAGTTACTTTTTCAGAGGCAGTCTATTCAGGGTGGATTGGTGGCACTGTGGCTATGGATCTGTGCCTGTGATTGGAAGGTTGCTGGTTCAAATGCTATGGCTGGCAGAGGAATCCTACTCCGTTGGGCCCCTGAGCAAGGCCCTTAACCCCAGCTGCTCCAGTATGTGAAAAGACAAATTCCTAATGCAAGAAATTGTATATGGCTAATAGAGTGATCTTATCTTATTCACTTGTAAACATCTGGGAACTGGAGCTGTACTCCATCTTGTGGTAAGAAGGCTGCATGATGTAAACAGCTGAAAATATTATCTTCTAGACACACAGTTCCTGGAATAGAGGAAACCTGAGACTGTTTATGTCTGAAAACATGTTGGAGCTGTGTGGCCTTCTGCTAAAGACTTCATGAGCGTTTTCCTGTGATTACTGTTTCAGCCTCACATACAGTATATGCTGTCATTTTGTTGTTGACTATACCTAAATCAAAAGGACAAGTGTATTTATGGCATTAGCCTTTTGAACTGCTGTTCTCAATTTATGTTCTTTTTAGGTAAGTTTTGCTCTATTTTTTGTTTTTGTTTATATGTGTTTTTTCTGCTTGTGCCCTGTTAAATCTTTCTGACCTGAAAATTACAGAATGTTGTATCACTTGTCTGTACTACTCTGTGCTTATTACAGTATGTGCCAGAGGTTTCTAGAAGAAACTGTAAAGGCTCTCCGTATAATTAATAACTATGGTTGGTTTATTTTATTTTACTAACATATATATCTACCTTTCTTTTGTCCTTCCAAACTGAGTATGAAGTTAGTATAATTTATTAAAAATAATATTTCTAAAGAGAGAGTGAAAGTTGTGGCTTTAATAAGAATATATTTTGTCTTATTTATAATGATGATTCAACATTGTGTAGTGAGCAGTCAAGGGAACAACAGCTGGGTGGGTTATTTGCTTTTTACCTTTAAATAATATTGGGATCCTTTCTAGGCTCAGGTTGTATAGTTAGCCTAAAGCTAAACCTAGCTTTATATATAGATACAGTATATACTGTAGGTCAGATGAAAATTTATACTTTCTGACATTTTTATACTTTATTTTCATGGGATCAGGTGGCCAGGGTTCTGGGGTGCCAGTCTGACACTGTACCTTCTCCCACAAAATCCCCTTTATTTTTTTTCTAATTGCCCCCCATGTTTTTTGTATTTTTCCATTGCTGGGGGTCTGGGTTGGTCTATGTCATGAGCAATGGGCATAAAAATAGATTCTTAACAAACACGCAGATAAACTGGAACATCTGGGATGCAAAATAATCAATCTTGAGAATCCAGACAGGATTCCTGAAAACTCTGGTGCAGATCGATTTGTTAACTGAGTGGGGAAACAGTTTCCAAACAGTTTCTCCAGTACACAGACACCGATCTTTCTGAGAGAGCAAGGCTGGCAAGTGAAGACTCAAAGATGAAGCTGCTGTGCAGGGTCAAGGAGAGAGTGGAAGGAGTATTCCAACTGGGATGAAGAACCGGAAGAAAATGAATAATAATGAATGGTTGCCTAAGCATTAAATAGAGGAAATAGCAATTGAATAATTGAAAACATAATCGCTTATTAGGAAGGATCATAAAAAGGGGATCTGTTCAGAGTGACAAGCCCTGGAAAACCATGAGCCCTCAGGAGAATGCAACTGTTTTCCCAGGGCAGCGGCTAGCCACCAATAACCTAATTAACCATTCTGTAAGAACGTTAATGCATACCATAAACCGTATTTGAAACAAATGATCCAACAGTAAATATCCTCTTGTAAAGTATGTAAAATCAGATTCAGTAACTTTTTAATGAGAATAGACGTTGCTCGTTCTAGGTTTTAATCACAATACTTCTGGGCTCTTTTTTTTCTACAGGTGTGTCTCCATTCTGCAATGTTTTTCTATGGCAGTATTGTCTTTGCACCCCAATGCACAATTTGTTTATTCCTTTATGTACTATGTATGCATTACAGGCTTCAAATAAGCCCTTAGAAGCAGATACAGGAAGTACTATTTTGGAATAGGAATTTAAATTTTGTAAAAAAGGCTATCCCCTAAAAAAATATTTAATTTAAAATCTTCATCCAAGAACCCTAACCATCAAATGATCCTTTAAGATGTCCTTAGACATCTGACTTAGACAAAATCTTACAAAGGTGGTCATCACTGTCCACTTTATCAAGTGTAGATTGATGTTGTACAGGTTATTAAGTTTTGGGAACAGGTCAACCTGCTTGCCCATTATTCTAAAGAGGGTTATTCTGTGTTCACATTAAGCATACTTCCTGGATTAGGACTCTTATCTGTGCCACTCACAGTGGCAGTAAAGGATCTGGCTGGGTGATCTGGCTGACAGTGGTCTGACATCACTGCTCCTGGCCTGTCTTGATAGAACTCATTTGGAACTTCTGTTCTGTTCTGTGGGAGGACAGTGGGGTCCTGCCAGTGCAGTCAAAGCTTTGTTGGAAAGGGGGCTAAACTGTACCTGTCTGACCAGATTTTGGGGGTCCTTAGGTAGAAACCTGAAGTGGAGTAGCAGAGGAAGTGTTTCATTTCATATTTGATTTAATTGCATTTGGAAAAATCGTTTTTCACAACAAATAACATTTAAATAGAAAATATTAAACTAAATCACTGTATGAACACGTATGATCACAGTATGAACCTGCTGCTTTTCATTTCTGAGATGCTTCAAGGATTAAAAATTAATTTTAGAACATAAAACAGGTTGCTGTTGTTTGTAGATCAAGAAGGTAGGTGCATCAGCATTAGAATAAACCTTTACTTGTTCTATTGTATGTAGATGTTGTATATTGTTGTTGGTAGACCAGTAGGTGGCACTTTTCCATCAGGATCAGAATTTCCATTGTCCACTTCGCCAGTGTGGTGATAAGGTCTAGGTTATTTAGTCATTAATTATCCTAAGCCAATGTTCAAAAGAGTAGAGATATTAACCCTGAAGATCCAATCTGGACTACCTAAAATTACCTCTTAATTCAACCAGTGGATCAATTTCTCACCTCTCTACCTGGCCTGTAGTGTAATAGAACTGCTAGTGTATAATGACTGCTGCACATGTCCTTTCCTATATTAACAAGTGTTTTTGGATCCTTTGGTATAAAAACACTATATATATAAAATTCAGCATTATTATTATCTGAAGATGAAAATTGTAATATATACCATTTTGAAAGCTCGGTACCCTACAATTTCTTTGTAACAAAACTTAAAACTAAAAGGCTTAGGATCCCTGAAGTGTCAGGACTTCAGAAATGGACAACGTGATTTTCCAATGGGCTTCAGAGCATTGTGTAACACTATTTGCCATCCCTTTCTCTATTCGTCACAATCACCTTCAGGAATCCTGCAAAGATTGGAAAAGGAAATTAATATGCCAAATACCTAGAAACAGCAACCTTTGCAGTTTGCATAATAAAATAAATCCAAATGCTAAAAACCATGCTACATAGCTGGTGACAAGAGCATGCACCTTTAGGTCTCAGTTTATGTATATTGTATAGCACAAGAAGTAAGTAACTTGCTTACAGTAAATTAATATGTAGTTGAGGCCTTGGACCCAACATGTACATGGAATGTTTGTAGATTAATGTTGTCTGGTGTGCCTCTGAGAAATGGTTACATCTTATTAGTACAAAGTTTTGATTTAATTATATTTCTTTTATAGTTGCCTTCTCTGTGAATAATGAAGAAGAAACTTTATGAAATGCCTTCCTGGGGCAGCACTTTGTGCTCCAGGGACGATGCAACATCCATCGATGAGAACCTGAAAGGAACGGGAGAGAAGATGCAGATGAAGAAGGAAATCACGCTGTTGAATGGCATCTGCCTGATTGTGGGCAATATGATTGGTTCTGGGATATTTGTTTCACCAAAGGGGGTTCTCATGTACAGCGCCTCCTATGGATTGTCTCTGGTCATCTGGGCCCTGGGGGGTATATTCTCAGTTTTTGGCGCCCTGTGTTATGCTGAGCTTGGCACAACAGTCACCAAATCAGGAGCCAGCTATGCCTATATCCTGGAGGCCTTTGGTGGGTTCATAGCCTTCATCAGGTTATGGTCCTCCCTCCTCATCATTGAACCATCCACTCAGGCTGTCATCGCCCTTACTTTCGCCAACTACCTGGTTCAGGCCATGTTCCCCATCTGCCAGCCACCATACGACGCAGTACGACTTATTGCAGCAGCCTGCCTCTGTAAGTACATCTTCTCAGAGCCTGTTGTGTTTCTTCCTGGAGAAGATTTATTTTCTGCATTCATTCTTCATTCTTTCTTCCTGTTAAATTCTTGTTATTAGTTATTTGGATGTTTATTTGTCAGGTTAACCTCCTATATACAGTATAAGCACAAAAAAGAATTTAGACTTTCCAAGAGGTCATGCTGAAGCACAAGAATGTAAATGGAAATGCAAGGTAAAATCCTAAAAATTCCATGCATGTTTACAGTAAGAAACACATATTTGAAATATAATTCTGTTGTTTTATTGATAGTCTCTGTGTTGATGGGTGTTTTCTTTTTAAGAGACGAACCAGCTTCTGAATCTGCTCTCTATGTTCACTTGCACTAGCAAGAACTAAATGTTCAGCCGTTGATGCAATTATTAACTAAAGGCTGTCTCATTTCATTATTACATTTAATTTTATATTAAAAAACTGTTGTGTATGAATTATCTGCTTCAGTAACTTAGAGTTCTTTGAATAAGAAACAAGAGTAAAATATACATGCAGTATACATGGTAGATATATATTTTTAGAAAGGAAGAAAATAGAAAAAGCACATAATTGCAACAGTGCGTCCTTCTTCGGGTGCATCAAAACTAAGATTGGTAGATTAATTTTACTTACAGCAATTTGGAGTTTTAAAAATATAGGCATATTGATCAGATTATAGCTTTTCAGAGCATGTTGGTACTTCAAATGGTAGCGTTTTTTCAAATAGAATTGTATAGAATCTTAATATGAAATAGACACACTGCTGTAGTTTCCTGTATGAATTAAGTTTCCTGGGTATTATATTGAAAATCCTGAACAGAAATATATCATTTTTAAACACTTACATTAAGTAAGGGCTTGAGAATATGTGTTCCTGAGTTATTGTACCATGACATAACATGGGATTAGAAAATTGAGTTTTAGGACTGGGGTGGGTCCTCTGGTACTTGCTTAAATATCTTCTGGTCACTGTATCTCAGCACATTTTTTGCTTTAATTCCATATTCCTCATTGATATGTATGATTTAATCATCTACTGTTGATTTATTCAATTCAATTTTTCAGTTCAAGTGTTATTATCTCCTTGGGAAATTTGTTTTACTACAGAGGCCAACACATCAATCAAACAAAAACAAATATTACCAACAAAGAATACAGTACATCAGTGTTACAGGAGATAAGAAAGTTATTTTACAGTGTTTGAGGGTGTGACATCCTTTTGTTTGAGGGGTGAAAGATTTCCCAAGTCTATTATCATAACACCTGGGAACAGAGAGGCATCTCCCAGATAGTAGGAGATAGTGTAAATTCACACTGGACAGGGTAAGCCACATACTCCACAATGCTGTTTGTCTTCTTTATAACCCTAATTCTGTAGAAGGCATTCAGGTTTATATGATTTGCCCCAATCATTTTGCTCTATGTGTGCAACTATTAAAATCACCCAAAACCACATTATGAAAATGAATCTGGGAATAATAATAATAATAATAATAATAATAATAATAATAAAATAATAATAATAATAATTGCTTATACTAGTATTCTGGACACTCCACTCAAAGCGCTTTACAGGTAATGTGGACTCTCCTCCACCACCACCAATGTGCAGCATCCACCTGGAATGTATTATCCTGTTTCTGAGTAATGTTAAAAATCATTTTAGATGCTTCTTCCACATTTGCTCTAGGGTGGATATAAACAGTCGTTATAAAAAGCTGGCTAAAAACTCTTGAGAAGTAAAGGAAACAGCAGTTCAATATCAGGCACACACACACACTCTAATGTACAATATTACTTGAAACCAATGGTTATTTACCATTTGACAGACCTCTCCGCCATGATGTTTACCTGTGGTTGCTTGGTCTCTATCCAGCCGGTGTAGTGAAGACCCCATCGTTATCCTTCAGGGTCTCGTCTAGCCCATTTAGAGTGTGATGATTTATGATCTACATATATGTGTTTCATTTATAAGGAGCTTCCAAAACCAGTTGGCCTTTTCAAACTGTATTGTGAAGACTGTGCTTTAATTTAATATCAAGCTCTTAATGTCGTTGTGACAAGCTGTCAGAGGTTAGGTGTGTGTTATTTCCCTAATCCCCCTGCTTCACAATTTACAGTCCAAGGAAAGTTTCTAGAGTTTTCTTCTTTTTTTTGCTTTCGGTATAACACTGAAATTAAATAGAGCATATTATATTAAAAGAAAATGTAAAGAGATAAATTCGATGTACTATACTCTTTGGGGCACTGCTCTTAGAGAACGGATTTCTTCACATTAAATATTTGGAGGGAGTATTTATTCTTCTAATTTGCATTGATTCCTGTGAAAAACTGACTTATTTCCTTTTTTTCTGCTGCCAATTAGGCATGCTGACCTTCATTAACTGTGCATATGTGAAGTGGGGTACTATGGTACAAGACATCTTTACCTACGCCAAACTGGCAGCCCTTATTTTAATCATATCTGTGGGACTCACAAAAATCATCCAAGGTAAGAAAACTGGTCAGCCCTTGTACACTGCAATGAGATCCAATGTTAGAGAGCACTTTATGACAAAGCACAGATTCAAAGTCTCTGTGGATCTGTCCCACTTATCATTTTTGTTGCTTTCTTTGTTCATTTACCTGATATTTATAATCCAAGATGGCATGAAAGGAATAACAAAATGTCATGCAAAAGCAGTGAATTGAAAAAATATTCCGACCCTTCCTGTATCCCATTTTGTGAAATAAAAATAATGCAAGTGTTTTTTTAAGCTTACTGTAATATTTAATTCAAAACCCGAAAATCCAACTGAAGATGTCTAAGGGTAGGATGAGTTACAGTGCATGTCAGCAAAAACTAAATAGAAAAATATGAAATATGTTGATTTCATATGTATTCAGACCCGTTAACCTTTTTGTTGGAAGTAATTTTGTCAGCAATTACAGCTACAGTATAAGTCTTTTTGGGTGACTCTCTAGTCACTTTGGGCACTGGCCTGATGTACTTTTTGTCTTTTAATGTGCTCAAGCTTTCTAAAGTTGATTGGAATTTACTGTAAAGTACACCTGTTTTCATGTCTTTCTACAGATTCCTAACAGCATCTTTTCCAAAACTTTAACTAGGCCACTAAAGGACATTGTTTGTGACATTGTCCTGCTGAAAGATGAAATTTTATTTTAGACCTGAAGAGGGTTTTCTTCTAAGATTTGTCATTACTTTTCTCCATACTTCAGTATGGTTCCATTAGCCTTGACAAGCTTCCCAGTTCCTGCTGATAAGAAAACAGAACCATATCATAATGCGGCCACCGCAATGCTTGACTGTAGGGAGTGATGCACTATGTATTTATTTAAGGGACAAACATGCATACACTTCTTGGATTTTAATGCAATATCTCATGTAACATAATTAATATTGTTTAGACATTTATATAACACACAGTAGATCTTAAGCCTAGTAATAAATGTTGAGGAAAACAAATCATTGATAATTTCTGCAAAAATAAAGAATATACTGTATTATTACAATACAGGTCTAATAAACAAAGCCCTCTTACAGTAACACAAATTTGTTGCTTTGTCTAAAAGCAGGAACTCTGGCCAAGCAGGCTTGTTAGGGACTAAATTTCTGTTTTGTCGTGTAGGAGATACACAGAACTTTGACAATCCTTTCGAGGGCTCCACAGTGCAGACAGGACATATAGCCTTGGCTCTCTACTCGGCCCTCTTTTCCTATTCTGGCTGGGACACCCTTAATTTTGTCACAGAAGAAATCCAGAACCCGGAAAGGTAAGCTGTTTTTTTCATATCTCAGATTGGCACAGCCCTGACTAGTCCCGGGATGTAGAGCTTAAACACAAATATTAATGGGGTTCAGCCTCTACCTAAACTACTGCAATACTTCAGCCATTGCAGCAAAGGAAATATTAGAACCGTGCAAACAATTTTTCCAAATAGTAGTGTTCACTCCCTGCTGTGTACATGCCATCTTGAAATTGCCCCTTTGTGTGTAAATAGCACCCAATTAGAGATGTTCACTTAAGCTTGAGAACAGGAGGTGCATTTTGCACAATGAGTGATGGGAACATCATGGGGACAAACCTACCCAGCCATCTTGTTAAAGGTACCCTGGCTTCTTTCATGTAGCAGCTGATGAGATCTTGGGATACATTAGCTGCCAGAAATCAAATGAGCTAGGGAGCTAGAGGGCCGTTTAATCACATCCCAATATATATATTTTTTTATTTTCTTATAACTGAATTAGGCTCCTTCTATTTCTATCTAGACTAGTGATATTTCCAGGTCCTCAGTCACATCCCCATAAAAACTGCAAAGACTGTGAATCTCTAGAGGATAAGTAACACTACTTTTTAAAAAGTGAAGTACTTCCTTTAGACATATATTTTAAAACAGCAAATAGAAGGAATTTTGAATAGAAGGACTATGAAAGCTACATTCTTAGCTTAAGATACTGAAGATCATTCCTCATGAAGATGCACCAAAAACTGAAAAAACTTTGTTCAGTTTTTAAAATACCGATTAATAGAATTGTATTATTCTGAAGCAATATTTAAATTCTTATACCCTATGCATGTGTTATTTATCTCACTTGTTTTTATTTACAATAACTACTTGTCTCATCTCTTCATTGTCTAGGAATCTTCCGCTTGCCATTGCTATATCCATGCCAATAGTGACGATCATCTACCTTCTCACCAATGTGGCCTACTATGTGGTGCTGGACATGCCATCCATCTTATCCAGTGATGCCGTTGCAGTGGTAAGCTGTAGTATTGAATTTGCTTTATAGGAGGAGACATATTTCACTGAGGTGCAACTCCAACCACACGTGGTGCATGGTAGCCAGTACTCACAGCAGCCCCACTACACAGAAGACAGAGAAGCACGATGTTGCTTCACTACACACATTTAAGGGAAGTCCAGAGTAAAATTGTAAAAGGACAATGGGGTGAATACCCCTACAATTAGGAGCTCTTATTGACCAAGCTGTTAGGACTTCATTTTAACATCTAATTCAAAGGATAGCTACTTCCTACATTCCAGTGTCTGTAGTAACAGAGAAGACTGAGAGGAGACTTGATGCCAGTATTCAAAATCCTCAAAAGGTTCAATAAACCAAGACTTCTTCAGAATGATCAATAAAACATAAAACATAAAAAGAGGGTACAAGGAGAAAATATGTTTGTGTGTATTTACTGAAAACCTGGAACAGGAGACACCACTTAACACAAAGAGATGTGGGGGGCTGGAACGATTAATCCACCCATTATAGTGAAGCAAAACCCAGACCTCTCACAAAAAGATTTAATAACATGTAGTAGTTCAGGTGGGTAGCTGCGTCAGCAATCATAGGCTGCAAAGGAACAAGTAATAGGTTTATTCCATGCTGAAAAAAAGAAGAAAGAAAACACAACGTTTCGACCGTGGAGCCTTCTTCAGGTGTGTCCTTTCTCACACCTGAAGAAGGCTCCACAGCCGAAACGTTGTGTTTTCTTTCTTCTTTTTTTCAGCATGGAATAAACCTATTACTTGTTGATTTAATAACATTGTTAGATCAATTCACTATTAACTTCCAAATGGAGTAGATGGGCCAACTTCTACTTCTACTATCCACTGCAGTATTGCATATCATTTGTTATTAGAATGTGAGAATCTAACTTTTGAACTTCTTATGCTATTCAGATATCTGTTCAGTACTTTGATGGCCTGAGCAGCACCACACACTGAGCCTGGGGGACAGCATAAATGCCATTTTCCCCTGACAGACAAAACCAAAAAGAAGTGTAGGCTACAGAGTCTTGAATAGTATAGCTCAGGAACTTTTACACATGGAAGCTCAGATATAACACAACGCCTTATAAACAAAGCAAATCCTCCTCAATTAAAAGTCTGTCCAAGAGGTCACATTGCACCAACACAAACCCCCTGCTTCCCAGAGCTTACACATCCTTCAATACACAAATGACCCCTGTAATGAAACCCATCTGAAAATCTGAAAATGTATATATTTATATATAAAATATAAAGATACTGTATATACTGTATGCAACCACTAGACACCAGGTGAACTATCTGCAAGTCTTTGAGGCCCTGCAAGGCTGCCTCTACTGGCAGACACATAGAAATTCAAGTAGGTAGCTGTGTCAGTGTTTTGACTGATTTGCTAGATGAAGTAAAAAATGAAGTGGAAAGCTTACAAAGAGATCAACAATGTTTTGTAATGTTTTTTTAAACTGTTTACCTATTTATAATATTTAATATGTTGTGTATATTAGTTCATACTAAGATTTATTTGAGCACAACTCAAAAGAAATGTTGATATTCTGCTTAATTATATCTTGTACTGTGGGGCATTGAGTTCAATTCTGGAAATGGGGTGCTCTCTCAGTGAAGTTCGTATCTTCTTCCGCGTTCATTTGAGTTTCCTCTAGGTGCTCTGGTTTCCTCCTACAATCCTCCAAAAATATACTGGTAGGTTAAATGGCTCCTGGGAAAATTGGTCCTGGTACATATGTGTGTCTGTCTGCCCAGGATGGACACTACCTTGTGCCCATTGCTTGCCAGGATAGCCACCAATCCTGAATTGGAAGAAGCAGTTAGAAAATGGTTGGATGAATGGAATTATTGTATAAATACAGTAGCATCATAGATAAATCCCATTTGCAGTGCTTCTTTATGTGTTTTGTTGGTTTTCCTGCAGACATTTGGAAATGAAGTCCTGGGACATGCCAGTTGGATTATACCTATTGCTGTGGCCATGTCATGCTATGGAGGGTTAAATGCCTCTATTATTGCTGCCTCCAGGTATTTGTTGATGAAACAAATCTTTTAGATAGGAACAGAAACAACCTTATTTTCAGCACTTCTAAAAGATGGACCACTTGAGAATATCACAGTCTGCTGTATAATAATAAGTTAGAAATAAATTAGATAAATTCACAGCAATAATGACGAGAGGAGAATTTGTTCTTAGGACACAATTACAGTAGAAATGCTACAAGGTCATTAAGGCAAGCAGATTTCCAGGGAAGGACACACAATTTAGGAGAACATCTGTCACCTCCAACCATTATGCTCCCTTTCAATTAAGGACCTGTTTCAAAAACAATAACTTTTCAAAAACAACAACACAAAAATATCCAGTGTTGTGTAACTGAGAACTTGTAATAAATTTACTGAGCTAGATTTTTGCTTGTAGAGTACATCTACCATTTTGTCAAAATGTTAACAGAATCAGATAATAGGCTTCAGTGTGTAAGATGCTAAATTACAGCCAGATTGCACGGGATAAGAGATACAACAGCAGATAGTGAAAAGATTTAACCGTTAGATTGCTTTAGGTTTCTCAGAAGATTTCCTGACTTTCTGTTTATAGGTTGTTTTATGTGGGAGCAAGAGAAGGACATCTCCCTGACAGTTTAAGTCTCATCCATGCTGAGCGCTTCACTCCAGTCCCTGCACTGCTATTCAATGTAAGTGCAAGGGCTTTATGAGCTTTCAGACTGACTGAGAGAAAGGAATCTCTGTAGATCTTGATAATAGTCATTACATGTGGGTAGCTGTGTCAGCATGCGTAGGCTGCAAAGGAACAAGTAATAGGCTCATTCCATGTTGAAAAGAGAAGAAATGTTGTGAATCCGAAACATTGTTTTTTCTTTCTTCTCTTTTCAGCATGGTATAGTCATTACATTGTATTTTCCTACAATGTATGAGAAAAAGAGAAGGGATTTCAAATCACTACTTCATATATTCCTCTCTGCATGTGATTTCTTTGTTGCTGGAATTAAGTTATTTCTGGAATCCATTCACTAGCTCACAAAAGGTACAGGTCACTAGATAATTTATCAATTAGCTCATCAAGTTAATGTGGACCTTGAGTATAAACTAAACAATAAACTCAACTACATTCACTAGGGTATGAAGGAACTTTGAACACAACAAACCCAAGAAGAAAGACAGTAGAGAAAACAACTATCGCTGAAAACGTTCAAACAATTTTCAGTGCCATGACCTACTGTAACTATGAATGTGTGACAAAATCTATTCTGATTCATACAGTGTTTCGCAAAAGTATTATGTATTAATAAAAAAAAATATGTACTGTATATGTATTAATAATAAAAGTTGAACGGTGTCTGTATGCAATAATAGTGGACATAATCATATGATTTAAAATTAAATTGGTGAGATATTGGATAAACATGTATTAAAGTAAAGAACAAATAGTGAGACTCAGTAATAACTGATGAGAAATCAGTTCTCATTAAAGAGTCCCATTAGTAGTTTCTAGTGTTACCAGATACTGCACCTCTGCCTTGTGAACCACCACACTAAGAATGTGCAAATAAACAGCCAAGAAATCTTGGCTAAGCTCTGTTTTCCACACATTTTATTATTTCATTCTAATACTTATGGTACCTAGTAAAAACAGTGCAATTATAATTTCTAGGTTCAAATGTGTCAGAAAGCTAACCGAATCATATTGCTAAATATGCTAGAAGGAGGGAAATAGGTTTTAAATCATAGGTGCTTTATTGACCACATGTGAGCTATAACAGTATAACAATTTTGTGCTGGCTTTAAAAATAAAAAAACTAAGAAGGAAAGAAAGTAAACTAGATAAACCATAAAAAGAATAATTTAAACAGCAATAATACAGAATTGCTACTTTAGCTTTCTTTCTATTGATTGTGCCTTAATGAGTAAACAATACGGTTGGTTTAACTTCTTAGTAAAAGTTATTTCTGTTCTGTATATCTTTTCTTTCCAATGTACACTGTATTTGACCCCTATGTGTTTACTTCATCTTGAGTGTTTTGAAAGCTGTTCCTTTCTCTCTAGGGCTTAATGGCGTTGGTGTTTCTTTGTGTAGAAGATGTTTTCCTACTCATTAACTACTACAGCTTCAGCTATTGGCTATTTGTTGGCCTGTCCGTTGTGGGCCTCATCTACCTGCGTATCACTCAGCCTGACAGACCCAGGCCTGTGAAGGTAATATATATGAATTAAAGCAGCTCCGATATTTAATTGACAGTAACATATGACTTAAACTTAATTATTAATAAATATGTACTTCATTGCACAACTGCATTGTGACACATTATCTTACAGTTTTTCATTATAACATTTCATTTTTCAATTTTCTGAGTAAGCCTAAATAGAATTAGACAAAGCAAAGACTGGCAAAAGACCTAGAAATCTGTAGTGAATGACTGCTCCTGTTGTTAAAAAGCTCAGTTGTGTTTTTCGTAATTATTAGAAATTAACTAAACTCTGTAGATTCAGCTAATGCATGAAAAACACAGAATTGATCAACTCAGTTCTTATATACATTTTTCTGACCAGCAGAATGTCTTCTGTATGCTTCGGAGACCTTTATGACATTTGCAACAATTATTATGGTTAGTAACACAGCTATACACTTAGAATATTGAGGGGAATCGTATGCTTGTTAAAAGAAAGAAAGAAAGAAAGAAAGAAAGAAAGAAAGAAAGTGCTGACGTTTCTGAAGAGAAGATTGATATTGATAGTGATATTGATATTGATGTTGATATGCCCTACTACAAAAGACTGATCTGCTTTAGCAGTGTGGGTTGGATTGATCTTCTTTTCTTCTTTTACTTCCAAGAGCAGAGGTAGAGGGGACTTGTCAATTGAAACCACTAATGGATAGGTTTCCTTCTGGTAAATTGACTCAATCACCACAAGCAAGGAGATCTCTACACTCAGCAGATAGAGTACATCTTCTTCTCCAATCCTTATAAATGTTGTATGAGAACTGACTATTTTATAGGGCTTCTACACATTTGTCTCCAGCTTAATTGTAAACAGTTGTAAAAAGTTATGTCAGACGATGCAGCAGTATATCTATCTCACCATAAGACTTAAGAGCCCTTCAATACAATCTAGACTTTGGGGATTTAATGCCTTCATACTTAAAGATATCTTTAAGATCATAATTTTACTTCCTGTTTCTTTTCAGAGTTTAAGTCATTTTTTTTTATCAACACCCAATCCACTGACAACTCATCTCTATTATGGAAGACTCCAAGGGGTTTGGTTATGTCTTATGCAGCCAACAAGAGGCACAAAAATCTCCAATTAAAGATCTTAGAATCAAAATTGACAACTTCTTCAGATAGACTAAAAGGAATGTCTGCCCTTCATTCTGCACTAGATTCCCTTTTGACACAGAATGAGACTTGTCAAGCATAGGATATTTGAACATGGTGAAATATATAGGTTATCTTACCAAAGAGAAGGCTGCTTTTCAAATTTTTGCTTCAATTATTGACAGAAAAGGGACTTTTTAAGCTTTTAAAAAAATAAAATTAATAAGACTTTCTTTACAAATCTACATAAATCAGAAATTATAATGATAATTTTATAAAGCTATTTAAAGGATACAATCAGAAAAGGCAGCTGTCCCAGATGGGCTAAACAGTGAGTTCTATTAAGAATTTCAGAACCTCTTGGTAGATTCCTTGCTAAATATGTTTAATAATTCATTTGAAAGTAACATTTTGCCATCATCATTGAGAAAGTCCAATATTTCCTTAATTCTTTAGAAGGGTAAGTGTCCAAAAGAGTTGGCCTCTTGCACTTTTAAATATGGGCTTCAAGCTTCTGTCAAAAATACTTGTGACACATCTCAAGGGGCAGCTGTACTTGATAATTAACGAAGATTGGTCTGGCTTCATTAAAGGCTGCAAGTCATCTAACACTGTCCAAACACTTTTTAATGTTATTCAGGTATTTCAGAAGCAAGTGATAGATGGTCTTTTGTTTCTTCTGGACACCGAGAAGGCATTAGACTATTTTGAGCAAGAAAACAAGGAGCTTTTCAATTATCCCTTGATTGCAAGAGCCTTCTACAGTAAATTATTACAGTATCAGCCAGTTCAGTTCAGTTTTTTACCCTTCAGAAAATACATAACTTCAGGGAGCAGGTACAGTATGTGAGGTAATGCCAGTGGGTTCTATCAAGGTCTAACTCTACATCCCTTCCATGCAGTTGACTCTCCTCTTCCCCGTGATCTACTGCCTGTGCAGTCTGTTCCTGGTCATAGTCCCTCTGTATGGAGACACCATCAACTCTCTGATAGGAATTGGCATCGGCCTGTCGGGGATTCCAGTGTATTTCTTTGGTGTTTATCTACCTGAAGACAGGAGGCCTAAGATTATTCTTTGGATAGGGGGTAAGAAAATCGGTACATTCTAAAAACCTAACTGGTAGAAATCAACCAACAGTGCTCATTGTTGACAACTTTGGTTATGCTGTCTCAGAGAAAGTGTTAAGACAGGAAACATGAAGTGGAAATGAATGATATGGATAGGGAAAGTGAAAGGAGTGGAATGATTTTGTTTTTTAAAAAGATGGAAATCTTTTAAAAAGATGGTGACATGGTTTTCATATTTGCCTTTTTTAATCTTGACCTAGGTCCACTGATAATACGTGAATAATGAATATGAAAAGTTAAACAATTAAACTTACATGTTTATATGTTTTACAAATAGGACTTATGATTTATAAGCTTTCAATGTAAGTAAGCTCTGATTTTGTGCACTCACCTGATGTTGACTAAGGATCTTTTTTGTCTCTCTGTCTCTCTTTCTTTTGGTTGGTGTTTGCTATTCAGCCACTATCACCAGGTATACCCAGATCCTGTGCTATTCCTGCCTGACTGAACTGGACACAGAGCCGGAGAAACAGACCAGCAGTAAAACCCAGTAACTTTACACATCATTTCCTGATGACACAGAGGAAGGGATTTTGTAGGGCACAAGCGGGGGTTTTGTGTGTGTGGTGACTGTGTGGGAATGAAAAATTTCCAAGTAACAGTAAATAGGTGATGGAGATGAGGAAGAAAGAAATGTGTAACGCTGGGGTTTGCTGTGGGCAGAATTGAAAGGCTGAAATCGTTCCGCTGCTTCGCATAGGGTCTTTTCCGCTCTCCTGCCATTCCACGGTTCATCCCTTCCGACGTCCGTGACTAATGAAGTAATGAATTGTAATGTTCTTGTGTATGTACTGTATATGTTTGTTTTACAGAATGTAATTAACATAAACTTTCTAGCAATATATTTATTTGGTTGTGTTCTAAGGGAGATAAAGGTTTTAAAACTGAAAAGTCCTTGAAAAATTGAAAAGGTTTTACAATTGGACAATTGTAATAATTTAATAGTACTCTGCTGCAGTGGTAATAGTGGTAGTGGCTGCAGTCATCTTCATCACTATGTTTTATTCCCTAAGCTATTGTTTTAAGCTTTTAAGTACAGAGTAGATCATTTCAATGATACATTTCCATAACCCCAAAAAACAACAATACTGTGGATAAACAACATACCTGTGAAGAAATGTACAGTGATGGCAGACCAACACAAACTGTGTATAGAACATCCTTATTGTTTGAAATAAACAGCCATGGTAAGTACACTTAAGATTCATACAATGTCATGAACAACTTTAAAAATATAACAGAAACCATCCAACAATTTACACATAATATTGACAGGAAATGTAATGTTACTGGCGTAACCAAAAGATTTTGCCAATGACAAAGTTATTTTTATGACATAGACCAGCCTTATTCTAAAATCTTTATACTGCTAAACATACAAGACTACTAAACATACTTAGGACTCAAGGTGTAAAACAGTAGGTCTGAAGGTTATGACACACAGTGTGTACACTTACTGTATCACAACAGAAAAGTGGAGGAAAAAATGATTAAAAGCTTTGTTTAAAATAAAATAAAATAAGCTTTTTCAAAGAGAATTGTGAAAAGAGTAAAAATCACCAACATTGTTGAACCTTCTTATGTAGTGAACATTGTTTAACAGCTAATTTCACTGTATATTCATCATCCGCCCATTGTTAGCACCCTTGTCCAAGTAACAGTTTAAAATAATCTTTTCAATATTTAAACACAGGGAGGGAGAAGGTTTAACATGAATGGAGTTATTGTGTGTCAAAACAAATAAAAGTGTGTATGTTTTATTGTTCATTTCTCAATGAAAACAGGGGCACACAAATTCCAATAAACTTGTTTTTTGTGCTCTGACTAGATATTATTCTTATCTGATAACCAGAACTTGAAACCTCTGTCTTGCCACGGACAATGCTTTGTACAATTTCTTTAACAGCCCCTTGTCTCTCAAACTGACAGCATTCCCCCTTAAATGTTGTACATCACTTTCTTTGAAAGACATTTTTCTCCAGAACCTAGAGATTGCCAAATAAAAGCAAATTAGTATTCTTACAGCTTTGGGTGACTGAGAAGTGTCTCTTAGATTTGAGATAAAATTTGTGACACTGGGAAGAGTAAACACTTATAAGCTTATAACTTCAAAGCAGAGAGGATGTTTGCTAAAGTCTGGGGGTCCCTTGAGCAGAAACAAATGTTAAGTTTATTTTAGCATGCCTAGGCATGCTAAGATAAGTTGTGGATTCATGATTGCAAAGGAGAAGGGCAGAAAGACACAATATATTGTGTTGGGACGTGAAGCTTGTGCCAGGGGAGAGCCCCTACTTCTTGATCATTCATACCTGACTTACCTGATTAGGGTGCATTGTATGGATAGGGATATAGGCTCCCATTTATTTTATGGCATCCATGGTGCAGAGAGAGATTTAAATGCAGGTTGCTTTGTATTTAGTTAGAAGGCAGCCCATCTCTTGTGTGGCCTCTGTAGGCATATTAAGAGTTTAGTGCTTAATAGTAGCAGTCTTAGTAGCAGTCTGGGCTTTTCTGGGTGACCAGAATGTTAGGCCTCTGAAATGACTTATCTGTAAATAGTGTATATAATGTAACTTTATGTGTTTGTTGTGTGTCATTGTTTTAAAATATCTGTCCAGCCCCATTTGTAACAATTGGTGTCAGTACGGGATTCTCTGTTCGCTGTTTTAAACAGTTTAGAAGAAGAAGAAGAATTTACAGAGGTAGATTTTATATTTGAGTAATAGTTCACTTACAAAGGCATTAACACAGGATCATCTAACCATATTTATGTGGATTATGAGTGCATTTCAAAAACAGCTAGAAAACATTCAATTGGTGTTCAAATTTGGGAGAGAATTTGATACATGAGAGGTGCCAGGGTCATCTAAACCTCCAGATGTAAAGACTGTGAGATCAGAAGTGATAATGCTGGAGGACAAGACAGGTGTTGCTGTGAATGCTGTTAGTGAAAAGTAGAGGTGTGTGAGACTAGTGCCAACCAGGTAGCTGGAGCAGAAACAGGGGAGAGTGAGTTGCTCTCTAAACAGGAAAGACACGTCTTGCAGGAGGTTAACACTGAAAAAGCGTCAGAGCTAGAACAGTCCACAATAGAATGTTTTACAGCACAAAGACTGCTGACAGCAATCCACCACTCGAGACAGAGACTGCCACACAGCCACCAGCTCCACAGCAGCAGCCCTCTACTGAAAACGCACTTCTTTCTGCAGGTCTCACTTCCTACATCTGTCTGCATCAGAGACACAGACAGCATGGAGGGGCGCTCTGCATCCTCAAACAAGCTCTGCCAGATATCAGGGAGCCCTGAATTCATCCCTGATCCACCCGTCTCACAGCAGCAGGAACACAGGCAGGACACGAAATCCATCTTGTCTCCAGACAGCATCCGTCTCACTACCATTTCTCCTACACACATTTTCAGCACAGTTCAACAGCACCAATTTGAACCACCTGGGAGCTCACACTGCAGTGCCGACATGAGCCAGCAGGCACTGATTCAGGCCAGAGCAGCATCACTCCCAGTAACCCTGCTTAAGAGAACCAGGCCTGTTCTTGTGTTGGGCAGACCAAAGCCACCTGTGGTGATCTGGCCTCACATGAGGGTACCGTTTAGAGAAACCTGGTAGAAAAGGACCAACCAGTGACTGTCTGGATACCCCAGGAAGAAAGAAACTGGACTGATCTCGGGTTCTGTTTTAAGTGATGCTGATTTCAATACATGTTAAATACCAGTCTTTTTGTTGTCTTTTAACAGCTTCTGTATTTTTTAAACATTTTTATGCTTTAGGATGTTTTTTTTGTTCTTGTAGTGTGATGCACTACAGTTCTGTTGTTTTGTTTTATTTTGATACACAGTAGAAACTGTTTTTGTATTTTTTTGGTTCTTCCATTTTTTTAACATTTGTTTTCTTGTTTTAATGTCCTTTGGCATCATTTATTTTGCCTCATTGTTACTGAGCTTAATTTTTAGTGAAGGACATGCCAAAGGTTTTTCTTTTAGTAGTTTAAGTTTTAAAAACTTTTTAAAAAAAGTTTAAGTTTTATTATTAACCTATTTTAAAAAACTATTATTGTTCTGTTTGTAATGTAACTCTTGAGTTTACGTAGGTCTCTGGTCTATTGGTTTAGTGCTGTTATACTGTATAAATGTTAGTACATATCTACATCTTTAATAATAATAATCAACCTGTTAATGGAGACACAGGTTTACAAGAGTATTGTATTTCAATCAGTGGAGACTATGAGCTCTAATGTTGCCAGCATTTTCTAGGTAAAAGGTAACTTCGGCTTTGAGTTACAGCTTTACCTGGGACCAAATCTCCCTCATTGTTCTATGTCTTAGCGTCACTTCAAACAAAGTCACTTTGGTGAAAGTAAGGAAAAGTAACATGTTTTCTCACTTTTATATTTTTAAAATGTTAAAAACAGTATCTGTACCTTTGTTGTACCTTAAGGGTTTTCTTAAAGTTTTAAGAGTGAATTGCAGTGGTCCATACTGAAGAGCTTATTTTGAGTAGGGAATTGTTTTTTTATAATGAGTAATGGACACCTCTGTCTTTACTGTCTTGAAAAAGCTGTGGTCTATAGCAAACAGTTTAGGTCTGTTACTGAACAGGGTTTGCAAGGCACCAGAAATTTGTGAGCTAAAATCTGTGTGTCCACTTGGGGAACCTCTATGCAAAGTTTTGCATTTTTGTTTTGCAAAGACCACTAGCCATAGAAAGACATATCAGACACAGAATGATTGTTCTAATGTTGCTAATTGGGCATTCCATTGATACGCCTATAATTAAGGGAAATCAAGTTGGAAAAACACTATAAGCTCTCTCAGTAAAGGACACTAATTTTCTCTTAAAATGGGGAATTTAAAAAACTTGAAGTTTTAGGGAACTTGGGTTTCCTGGGTAAAAGATACCTCAGTTAGAATCATCTTACCTGATTATGGTGCATTTAAGGATAGGGATATAGGCTCCCATTTATTTTGTGGCATCCAGGGTGCAGAAAGAGAGAGAGATTTAACTGCAGGTTGCTTTGTATTTAGTGAGAAGGTAGCTCATCTTTTGCGTGGCCTCTGTGGGCATATTAAGAGTTTAGTGCTTAGTAGCAGTCTGGAGTTTTCTGGGTGACCAGAATGTTAGGCCTCTGAAGCGCCTTGTCTGTAAATACTGTATATAATGTAACTTTTGTGTGTTGTATGTTTTGTGTAGTTTATTGTAATAAATATTTGTTTTAACCAAGTGTGCCTGGTGTATTACTCCTCTCAACAAAGCTGTGCCAGAGAATAAAGAATAAATGTGCCTCTAGTTATACCAGCCCCTTGGATATATGGTTAGAAATCACGTACAAGTGGAGGGTTTATGAATAATTATTTCACTGATTGACTAAACCGCTTCGTCAATTCCTGATATTCACCACTTTCGTAATCCCCCCATTTGTAACAGTATCTATACCATTTTAATAGCAGATAAAAATTCAACCAAATAGAGCATTTTGCTGACCTGAATGCATGTTAAATGAGAGTTTACAAATTCTTCAAAAATGTCCTTCCTCTGCTACTTTGGGAGAATTGCACGTTTTGGCTTACAGAGTTAAATGTTTGACCCAATCTGAAGAGTAGCACCAGACTTTCCAAAGAACTTTGGACACACCAACAGATTCATATCTGTTATAAGCCTATATTTTCAAAAATAAAGGGTCAATTTTGGTAAAATACAACTTCTCATTAAACAAATAAAGGATTTAGCAAACAAAGTATGTATAGACATACTCATATTACATCTTACAAAACTATGTGACCAATGGGATGTGACCAGTCACATCATTGTAGAGTATATGTGATTTTTAATAAATATATCATTTTAATCTTTAAGAACATTTTAATTGCATTTTTAATGAAAATTCAGGAGTAATGATAGCAACCCTCCTTTACTCCTGCAGCTCTTGAAATCCTCCTTGATGTTACTTCCCAAAATGCTATAAAAACCCCTCCTCTCATCGTTCTTCTTTCACATCCAGACTCCACCCCATTCCACCCTGGCAGCCAGCCCTTGGTTAACACTGTGCTCTGCTGGGGATCCTGACTTTCTCCTCCCACAGTCATGTGGTTGGCCCTCAGCCAAAGAGGATTAATCCAAAGCTCTTTACACCTGACAATAACCATTCATAATGCTTTTTGTGGCTGGGTGGTGGTATTCCTCAAGAATTGTTCTCCAATTACTAACACTTCTCATGAACACTAGGAGAGCTACAAAGGAATTAAAATGCATTTACAGTACCCTAGCAAGCCAAGTACTTAGTGTTCAAAACGGGAGCTGTGTAAATGTTTACATTACGGATGTGGAGTCTTCTTTAGGTGTGAAAATTAGCAGATTAATAATGTGTATTTGGTGAATAATATTGCTATAGTTATGGCTCACATCTGATTGTAGTTATTGTTTGTGTTATTAATTTAACAATCATGACCAAGAGCTAAACTGAACACAAGCATAATGAAACAACTGCACAACAGATTCCCAGGCATGAATAAAAAACAGTTAATCCCACCTTTAATGAATACTTTATATATTTAACTCTTTGTTGAGTCTCAGGTTTAAAGCTGATACCTGAGGGAGAGGCATGAAAAACATAAATCATCCAAAACCATCAAAATGCCTTATTGCACTAAGACTAAGACACTGCTGTAATTAACAAAATGAAGGATGGAGCTTTTTTACAATATAGTGTCCCTGTCACCATACTGGGGCATTAGGACCCACATAGACCACAGGGTGAATGCCCCCTGGCCCTACTAGCACCTCTTCCAGCAGCAACCTTAGTTTTTCCCAGGAAGTCTCCCATCCACGTACTGACTTTATAAGATAAGCACACACAATACTGTCAATACAGTCAGCAAACTGACATTTACTGAGTTAGAAGGCATGCTGCTTTTATTCTTAACTGAACACATTTACATTAGCTTGGAATATTTTAACTGGTTTCTTTTTCTTAAATTATGTTGATCTAAAATTACTTTATACTGTAGTACTGAAGATAGTGTAAATTAGTTCAGTATAAAACTCCAAATGGAATGTACAAATGGAAATTACATGGGACTGATGATATTCTATATTCTTAAGGTTGTTCATAAAAAAACTACATGAACACAATGTGAAAGATCTGTTGGTTGGGCATCATTACTTTATTGAAGTAATTTTATAGTGAAGTGAAATTTATAAACTAGTCTCAAATCTGCATGTCTTTAATTCTTTAAAAAAACTTAAATATATTTCAGATGTAATAAAATAAATCAAACTGAGCATACATGACACACCAAGATAACATGCTGTCTGTACAAATTGACCTGTTCTTATTCCAGAATTGCTTAACTGCGTGTGGGAGTCTAACTTTTACATGGTGCCAACATCCTAAAATACAAGGAAATAAAGACAAAGGCTTGAACAAACTGTTCCAATGCTAGTTTGAGTGACACAAAGAAGGATATGAAGACATTTTATTTGCAAAGGTGGTTTGAAAAAAAGGTTGGCTCCCATTCCCTTAGCTAGGTGAGCCTTGCCAAATACTGTATTATATTCCTCGTTCTCCCACATTTACTAGGATTTTACAGAACTACTAAAAGCTTTGCTTTTACAAATTATTTCTCTAAATATGGTATTCAGTGGTGTTGTGTCACTCCATGAAAATATGCCACGGGGAAATAGAAAAAAAAATGTCCTGTTACTACATTTAAAATGCATTGAAATGGAAAAATATATATAACTTAAACTGAACCAACCACTGAATTAAGAGCCCCGGTTTGCTCTGAATTTATACAATACCGATTTTATGGTAAACTAGACAAACCAAATCAAACTTCAAAACATACTTGTTTAAAGAGTTGATGCTACAAGCTCTGACTTCAGGAGACAACCAAGAATGCAAAGCTTTAAACTTCAGTTTAAATCAAGGTGATAGTTTTGTTTGTCATTTCCAACTCAGTATGATTTGGAATTAATGATAGGTTTGCACAGTGTTTAAAAATGTTAGAGAACATTGTCAGCAATAAAGAAACACCAAGCATTTACGGTACTTTAAGACTACTGTATCTTGAGAACAGCATGTACAGTACATTACAGGACATAGCATATAGAAAAGCTATATACACTCCAGTACTTGCTTGTGATTCACAAACATGGCATGTTTATTAACAGTACTCATTCTTACAAAGAAACAGTTGATAATTATGACAAAAAATACCATGGACGTCCTGCTCTGAATGATTGATTTCAGGAAATTTGCAGAGAACAGCTGCCCTGATTCTCACAGTAAGACACTGAATTTTCTCTCTTTCTGCTTGTTTTTCAGAGAATCCTCAGGGTTTGTTCTTGGTTCTTGTGAAGGTATATATGTATACAGTATGTCACTGTTATTTTTTCTGCTTGTGTTTTTCATAAAATTGAAGCAAGTTGTCTCTTCTAGCATTTCTTCCTGACAAAGCAATGTTGAATATTCCAGCACTGCAATGCCAACACACATGTAAACTCTTCAAAATACACCCCAACTATAACTAAAACATATGTAATATTTAAAATGATCCTTACTGCTTTAACAAACCTTGACATTCAAATATTATTATATCTGATACAAAAGAAAAAGTGCTTTAACTACAAGGTTATCTGACAACATCACTCAAACACTTTATATTTCTGTCAAATACAATCTACCATATGGTTTCACATATTTCACAGAGGTACAAAGATAAACTGGTCACTCCAGACCATTCGTTGACCTAGATAGCAGCATCACCTTAAAATGTAGAGGATCGCTTCTCTATGCTGTGAAAAATATATAATTGCATACATACTGAGAAAAATATACAATAATTATTGGCATATGTATGGACACTGTTTATCCAAAACATCCACAAAAGTGAAACCATTATTGTGAGCTTTATAGAAGTTATGTTACTGAACCCTGATTCATCCTAGCAGGCAATACTGAACATTCAAGGGCAGTTAAACAGGGTTTATATAAGTGAGTATGAGTAGGTATTTCTGTGAGTGTATACATGCATTGTGACTGAGTTTCAGGACTGAGTTACATGTAAACATAGGAGGAACTATTCTACCATGTGGCTGGTACTGTATGTACTGTCTGTACCATCCTTCAGCAGGCTGAACTGTTTGGCAAAGACACTAAAAAGAGTCAGAAAATCACTCTTGAAACTTGTCACAATTCACGTACAGTATACTGTATGGACATATCCAATTTATATCATACTATAGCTTTTTTATATCAAAGCTGTGCATGCCAATCTTTTAATGTCCTGATACATATCACAGCAAGTGCACTTTTGAGACTATGGCCCACTTCACAAATAGATTATATCTGATTAATTCTCAACAGCAGAGCTGTCAGTGTTAAACAGTCCATTTAAACACTAGGAGCACACATACAGTTAACAGCTGAGTAAAATGTGTGAATCATCCAAAAAAGGTAAATCTCTCTGACCTACATTTTTTTTTAATACTGATTTTCTTAAAATTACATGGAGTTACTGAATCACATTAACACTACAGTATGTATACCTCCTGGACATAGTACATAAAAATATGTTTAAAATATATTTATCACTAAGTTCCTCTCTTCCTTCCTCACACTGAACTAAGGAACATGATTTTGAATGTATACATCATGGACAACCAATTCAGTGTTTTTCTATTCTTCTAAGTAGCTTAGACTTTGGCTACTATTTCATACAATACATTTATGTGTCTATAAATATAATTAATCTCCTTTTATCAATATTGAATCTTCTCTATTTTAGTCTGATGTCAAGACTTTCCCTATGTGTGAAAATATGTTGCGTAAATTTGCACTGGAAAAATACTTTGCTCAAATAACTCTTATTTTGTAACACACTCATGAAGTTCTCTTAAAGAAGTCATCGCAGCATGATGAGGAGTGATTTTTGAGAACATAGTTGTAAAAATGCAAACCATGTTATTCTGGTGAAGAAGACTGCCCTCAGATACATCTCTACATCTCTGTTTAGAACTGTCTGAACAGGTCTTTCAAGGACTCACTCAGTATGTTACATGATGGTGACTCTTTCTGGAGAGACATGCGTGGCAGAACCCATGGTCTCCTCTTTATACTGGCTGTTCTCCCAGCCACGCCGAATTCGCTTCAGCTTCCTACCAACACAGGGGAGGAGGAGAAGTACCTTTCCCATGATGACCATCACAGGCAGCACCAGGGCCACCACAAAGTTTGGAGGCATGTAGAATTTATAATATTCCTCTTCAAAGGCTCTCTTCCAGCCATAGAGCAACACATGGAATGTAGCAATCAGGAGAGCCACATACCCCAGGGTAGACTGCAAATAGCATACAAAATAGCAATTCAATAATGCCTTCACTTCTACAAAACTGAGTATTTTCTTGGCTAGGGTTGGTAAGGTGCTGTAGTGGTTAGGTTTGACTCCAAGTCAGAGGATTATGTGTTCAAACTCCAGGTGGGATGCTCTAGTGCAAGACTCTAGTGCCAGATTACCAATCTGGTCAATTTCTGCTCTATGAATGCCCATCTAGGCAGCCCATTGTCAATGTTTTCAATTCACTTCTCTGGTTAAAAAGGATTAAATTCAAAACTGAAATGTAATACCTATTTTGCTTAATTAAATGTGCAGGGTCCAGTTTAACACATTAGTTGCATAAAATTCCTGTAAGCATACTGTAACCTAGCTGTTGATGGAAATCTTTGGCAAGACATTCAATGGAGACTCACAATTGTAGCATTTGGGTTCATCACTCTTAAGAAGGCCACAGAAAAAACATGTTTTAGGCACACTTGTCCTGGGACAGTAACTGACTGTAATTCTTTCTGTTTTGTGAAAGAATGGCAGTGTGTATGTCCAGGGTCTCCAGACCTTTGAAAGTTGGTTCTATAATGACCATTGTATTGTAATCCTACATCTTATTTTCTATGCATACTTATGCTATGTCTTAAACTATGTATATTTAATATAATATTGTGTAAAATGAAGCTGCATTAAAGTGAGTTGGATAAAAGCATCACACAATATTTAACACTTGCAGTTATGGAATTGCCTATACTGTGTATTACACATGAATGTAGTAAGAAGCCATCATCTTTCCACTGTTGGGGTACTGCTCACACATGCATTCCTCTTGCAAAGAAAATTAGGACTTGTCCAATTTCACTTTCCAATACATTTAAAAAAAGCAGCTTCTTAATTGCATAACTGAACTAATTTAACACTTCCTCACAGTAGCAATAGTCTGGATGCACAACAATCCATTAATGATTTTGATTGGATTTTGCAGTAGCCTTTAAAGATGAAAGTACAGGACCCACCTGAATGAAACTGAACTCTCTCCAGTTGAGGGCACTGTTCACTGAAGGTATTGATGTGATGGCCAGCAGAGAGAGCAGACCTAGACTCATGATTCCAAAGGAGATGTACATCTCCACTCTCCAGACCTCCTCCTCATTCCAAGCATGTTCTACATTTGCATGAACCTGTAGAACAAACCAGGTAGTCAATTAGAACTGCACTTGTACTGTCAATGGCATGGTGGTTAGCTGCAGGGTCCTGGGTTGGATTCTGGCCAATAGCTCCTGTCTGTGTGAAGGCTGCATGTTTTCCACGTGTTTGTCTGGATTTTCAACAGGTACTTACAGTAGGTTCCCTCCCATCTTCCAAAAAAAATGTGAGTAGATATGACACTCCAATATGATTTACTTTAAAATGCTCATAGGCCCCGGAGAGTCTGGTCTTACTAGCATCCTAATTGTACAAAACAAATAGAACACACTGAAATTAACTCCAGAGAACTAAAACAGCAGCATCTTACTGTGTTTATAGACCAGTTTTGCCTTACCATTTCAAAATCTGTCTTCTTGTCTACAATTTTTTAATGAAAGAGAATGATTTCCCTGAATTTACAGTGCTTGTCTTTCTTGAAAAACCCTTAAGGCACCTGCTTCTGGGCCTCACCTGCTGGAGGGCCATGTTGAGGAAGAGGTAGCGCTCAGACTTCCTCAGCGGCAGGCATAGGCTGTAGACCACGTGCACTGAGGCAAAGAAGAAGCTGAGGAGCCCCAACTGCTTCCGGCACTGCATCCAGCCATCCAGCCAGTGTGGGAAACGGCGGTACTTGGTGCCATAGTACAGCTGGTGTGCTGCTGCCAGGAGCCCTGCTAGGTATACCAGTGACAAGAGGGTGATGGCGACCACTGGCAGGGTCTTGTTGACGATCTCCATGGGGATTTTGTAGAAGTCACTCTGTTGGTTCTTCACGTAAGGGTGAATGATGTCCCTAATGAAGGAGTAGACAAAGAAGAGGATGGACAGGCTGACAGCCACCAACACTGGCCCCTTCCAAGGTGTGAAGAGATGCAGGGGGATGTTTTCTATCTCTTTGGCTGAGGAGAGAGTGCCCATGTCCACTGGAATAAAGTTCAGCTGCCGAGCCACTTCTAGGACCTGCTGACGGGCTTCCACGGAATTGCTGCACACATACACCTGTAAGCAAGTTGAAATTATTAAGCCTGCAACATGTTCCTTTTATAATTTAGATATTTTTGGAAATGTCAACACAAATGATGGCATGAAAGCACCTTTTCTGTGATATTTAAGATAGTAAACTGGTACATTATTTTGAAAATACCTATCATATAAGCTGAAATTACTTTATCTTAAAATGCCCAATACTTTGTAAAGCAAATATAAAAAACTATCAAGCAAATATAAAAAACTTGTGTAACAGTTCCCAGCTTATAATTTTAGAAATGTTATATATGAAAAAATAAATAATGGTTTCAGACTATTTAAAAAGAATTTAAAATAAATCTTAATTATCTTAACGTTAGAAGACCATATTTGCCTTTCAGAATCAACACTGAGAACAGGGTCTGGTTGCGGATGTGAAAGTTACATATCTTGATGATCATTTAACGATCTGCTCTCTCTGGGGTCCCGATAGAAAAGAAGACAGTTCGAGCATAATAATTCTATCTATTTTCATCTTTTTATCTTAGTATCCTGAAAAAAACATCCCGAAACCCTGTTGCTGTGTCTGCAGTGCATACAATGTTCTGTGACCACACAGAATGAAGCAAAAGATCTAAGATGCCCAGTGTCCTTAATTGTTCTATTAAGAAAGCATACTTCTGGGCAAGATCTGAAAGATTACAACACATGTTGAAGTGACAGTTATCTAAAACTGCTATGGCATTATACTGTTGAAAATTATTCTGTCCTTAGGGTATTCACCTCTGAGAATTCTTCCAAACATGATTTGGCCCCCTGAAAATCTGTGCACTAACCCCATTCTGATAGGGCAACATATGCAATTTTGTATATCATGAATCAATGACCTCCAGCTCTCATTGTACTTACCTGTCGACTGGCATCCTTTGGACCGGACTGCATGGCCCAAGCAGAGATCACATTGAACCCTTTCACCACAATGGACTCAGGGAACAAGGAGGCCAAATATTCAGCATTAGACTCTGGGTACTGGTTCATACGCGCATTGTTGCTGACATCTACTAGGATTTTCCCCACCAAAAGGTGTTTCAAATCCCATAGGGACGCATAATGTTCACGGTGAATAGCAAGGAAAATAAGTCCAGCTTTGGCCACAGCATCTTCATGATGGGTGACATCAACTACATGAGGAAAAAACTCTGCAGCCCTCTTAGGATTCCGGCTCCCGACTACCACATGGTAGCCACATCTTAGCAGCCTTATTGTTAGACACTTGGAAAAGTCCCCAGATCCAATGATTCCCACTGTGGCCTTTGCTCCTTCTTTAAGTCCATTCTTCATACCATTTGGTAGGAAAGTCTCCTTGGTGTTCAGTGGACTTCCCATCATAGAAATGCTTTCCATTGTCTTGCTCTCTGTCTTATTTCTTGGGGTTCTAGGACAAATAACCAAGCCATTAAAAAGTACATTTACTAAAAGTATACCCATCATGCATCTGCTATGGGTAATGAAATAAGAACAATAGCTTTGTAAAAAGACTGAAACAAGTACAGTACTTATTTCCAAAATGTATATGCTAAAAACTAAATTTGCTTAACTTTGATGATGCTAGAATGAAATAAGCTACAAAGGTTTTTTGGCATCTAAAGCAGTTTAGCAGTATAGCAGTTTGGGAAATCACGACTTGATTGTTTCTTTAGTACATACTTAAGTCCAATCAATCAGCACTTGTTAATGAGCACAGCAATGAACACATTTGCTTTCCAACAGTTAAAAGATCAGAATTACCCCTACTGAAGGTTGGGTTAGAAGTAACTATCGATATAATAGATAAAAGGAAATCCACATGTTTTTTACATAATTGTAATTAATACCTTTTCCTAACATTATATCTTGCCACAAGGAATGTAGTAATAATGCAGTAAATTGTTTAATCTGTTTTTAGTTGGAATGTATGTTTATAAGCATATAAGATGGGTTGATATAAAATCAACAAATACTATGTTTTTGAATTCCAAATACTGTTGTCCATACATTCCCAAAGACCAACTAAAACCAAACAGTACATCTGGATCATCTGGGTAAGGAATAGAACTCAAACGTGTTGTTCCACTTTATTTTTTGGCAACGTTTTTTTCAACACTAAAACCCCACATTGATGGATAATATTAATTGATGTCACATATAATAAAAGGCAATTAATTATAATAAGAATTACAGGATTAAAATCGACTGAACTTTGCATACACTGACACATTTACTATAAATACAAAGAACGATGCTAGTGCTTATTAGCGACGTTTCTCTCAGTATACATCTGCTCCAGTGATTTAAATTGGCATGTGATGATAACCTGAAGCTGTTCATTACATACACAATGAGTCAACGGCTTCTAAGCTCTATACTCTAAATACAACAGTCATTTTAGCTAAGGCAAAACAGAAGGGGGGCCTTCTCTCCTCAAGGACACAGAGAAGGGAGTCATTGTCAGACATCATGTATTCTTGCAGGCACAGACAAGGTAGAGGAATCAAATACGTGGTACTTAAATCTTGATGCTATGAAAACATGAAAATGACATTTTTATTGTGTAATACATTGCTTACCTGACTACTGGACATTGCTACGAACAAGATTAGGCATGCAAATTTCGGGTTAGATAGGTTTGTCTTATTTCCACTTTGGAGAATGATTTTGAAAAAGAAAAATAAATTTAGTCAAATAACATTAGTGCAGCAAAAAGTGGTGCAGAACCAGAAAGCAATATTGGTTCTGCGCAGGCAGGAGAAATAGCAGCATGTCTTCGGAGGAGCCTTAATTATTTAAAATACCTATATTTTGGAAAACTGTATTAAAATATACAATTTTAAATTACAAGCAATGACGCAATGCCACAGACTTACCTTAATTGTATTCTGGAGCTCTTATAGAGCTTTCCAGTAGTTGCTGTGCTCAGCTGATGCCTGTTCTCTCTCCGCCCTCGTTGAATGATTTTCTTGTACCAGAATCGCTCTGCATTGAACCAGCCAACTCTTTTTCCTTTCAAGCAGGCGGAGCACGTTTCACTATCGCACCAAACTGGGGTGAAACAGCTCTCCGGAGCAACGCAGGCGCCCTCCTCTTCTTTCTGCCAGTGCCAGCTTGCCGAGCGAGGAGTGAATGCAGACGTCATATTAACGAGAAACCAGTGAGCATCGTCAGATGGTCTGTGCCCGGAGAACTGTACAGGAAGCGTCGGGAGAAATTTATCAGCGCGACCTGAAATTTTAAGAATTTTTGGATACAACGCAATAAATGTGATGTTAAACAAATGAAAAAGTTGTAAGCCTATTTACTTGCGCACATAAATAACATTCGACTGGATATCCATTTGCTCTGATACATGGCTACGACATTCTGAGACTAATTGTTGAGAGTCTATATATTTACATATCCTGATTTTGTAAATAATGGAGGATAGCCAGTGTAAGTTTTCCACGATAAAGGTACTTTTCTAAACGGTATTAAAATGCCCAAATGAAGGTACCCCGAGGAGAAGAGTCCGAATGCAGAACATATGCATTACCCCAAATTTCTAGCGGGTTACAACAACGTGTGAAATGCTTTCTACCAAGTGCGTTGTCAGGGCTAGCTTGAAAAGGTTCAAACAAACAAAGTCCCGTGCATTAAATTGTTAAAGTGGGTGTTACTGCTGTGTGAGGTCAGACGTTCCCTGAAAAATAGCACTTTCGACAGATTTTATAAATGGGTAATTTTAAATTACTCAGGACTCAAAGCCCAGCCAATTTATATTATCTTTTATTTGCAGTATACTCTTTGTTTTCTGGTTCATTAATTTGCTGTCTTTATACGTAAATGCGCATGTTTTATATAAAAATATTTTGGTTATAGCAATGTATGTCATAGTGCTCAGCACTACTGCTTCACTCCTCTTGGGTTCTGTTCCAGTTTTGATTATCTGTGTGGCATTTGCATGTTGTCTTAGTGTTCATATGTGTTTTCCAGAGTCTTCCAAATCGTGCATAGGCTAGGTGACTATCATAGTCCCTTAGCTGCCCTATGATCGCTGGTGTTCTGCCCAAGGGGCAGCAGATTTGTCCTCTCAGTCCTGCCTTGTGGGAAAGGGTCTAACCTGTTACATCCCTCACAAGGATAAGTCGGTTTTTGATAATAGATGGGTAGCTGTTTCATTTTTATTGAGAACAAGGCATCTTTAAGCATACTGAATAGAAACAAGAAGGTCTTGCACAATAGGTGCATTGAAAGGTGAGTTACACTACAAAGAGTAGTATTATAATAAAGAGAAGAATGACAATATATGTTTCCAAAAGTCTAAACTTGACAGTGAAACCATTTTTATGGATAAGGTATTTGAGTAGCTTATATAAATTACATTTTATGTTTAAAAGAGTTCCTTTATCAGATCACAACATTGAGCAGGAACTTAAAATGTGTTGCTAGGTTTTACCAATGGTTGCTTGGGTTAGCACTTCAAACAGTGATAATACTGTAAACCTTTCTGTATGCTTACATTCTGGCTACTTTTAAGCATTGTTCTGTACTGTGTACTGTATGGCAGTTACACTACCACACTACAAAAAAACTACATTTCTGCCACTGTTAAGTCATCACTATCGTAGAATGAAAGATTAAGAAAAGCTGAATTCTAAGAACAGATTATTGTGCTTGTGCTTTTACTCTATGGTGCACAAGCTTGCAGAAAATTCTATCCTGTTTTGTTTTGTTTTTTTTATTTCTCTACCTTCTAGAATTGGTAAGAAATTGTATTTTAGATATTGTTAGTGAGCATGATCATTTTTTCTTCAAATCCAAATCAGGAATTTATCAAATTTCCTTTTATAGGGAAGTTTATAGAGATAAATAGCAACATTGTGACTGAAGCTCTGATGTTTAGAAAGCAAATAGCAAAGGTCAGTCTTTTTCTTAAAACTGTAAATAAAGTGAAAACTTTCTTTCTTAAATGATTGGGACAAATTATTTTGTAAATCATGAATTATGTATAATTGTTTTACATAATATTTTAAATGGTTTACTTTAACCTTGATTACTTGAGACCGATCTAATGTCTATCTGATGTACAGAAACATTTTTAAATACAATTCTGCTAGTTTTAAAGAAAGAGGAATTTCACACAGTGCCACTTATTGAATTGATGATAATGTTAATGCGGATTTTGTCCTTTGGATTATGCATTACAAGAAAAAATTCATTAAATGAGATTCCCATAACAAAAAGACACATTTGTCATACAGAGTTCCATGAAAAAGTTTGAACATACAGTATTTTAAACACTTTTTGTGTTTGCACATGATCAGAGAGTACAGTAAATGTATCTGTGATGAGATACAAGTCCCATTCACTGGCCTGGTACTATACATCCTTTCAATCTGTTGCTGTAGGAGCTGACACTTCCTTTGCAATAAGAGCATCATGCACCACCTCATGCCAAATCCTGGAATGACTGAGTTTTTGATTTTTCTGTCTCATGGGTCATTCCATTTATTTTTCTTGAAGATTAGCAGTGATAATTTTTGCTTGAAAAGCAAACCAGTCAAAGAAAACAAACTGAAGTCTGAGCCAAATAGACTAGCATACCTTAAACACAAGAATGGTTACAAATGAGAGCAAGCCATTCAGCCCATCTTACTCATTTGTTCAAAGGAATTTTTTTCTGCTTGCTTACAAATTCAAGGTGTCACAAATTCCAGGTGTCAGAAAAAATGCATGATAACCACTACAATGCAATCGAGGATACCACTTTTCAGGCTTCAGCCATGGGGGTGCTGTCTTTACCTGTTTGCAGATTCCTGCTCACATCACTATAGATTCTCTGCTGTCTACAGTGTCCTGCTACATGACACAGAACACAACTCTCAGTCTCTTGACTGGCATTATACTGGCAAGTACAATCAAGATTGAATGTGGGTTTGAGATTGCAGACTAGAGTCCAGTATTTCAAGTAGGTACAGTAGCTGCATCAACATGCACAGGCTCCAAAGGAACAGGTAATGGGTTTATTCCTGAATTTATTTATTGCTGAAAAGAAAAGAAAGGAAACACAACATTTTGGCCATGGAGCCTGGTGTCACACCTGACACCTTCACAGCTGAAGAAGACCAAAATGTTGTGCTTCCTTTTCTTTTCAGCATGGAATAAACCCATTACCCTTATCCTTTAGAGTTCAGTATTAGCAGTTATATTAACCTTTAGATCCAAGGGCTAGACTTCGGCCACTTCAGATCAAGTGTAATATTTGTAGTTATTATACACATAATACACTTAATACATCAGAATTTCTAAGGGTCTTAAGGCCTGAGCTAAAGGCTTAGACTGATCTAATTAGACATTCATTGGGCGAATGCAGTTTACAGGTGTCCAAAATATTCAACTTTTATAAAGGGTTGTTTCAATTAATTGATACCTGCACAAATATTATTTCTTCTTTTTGAAATACAGTGCTTAGGGTTCATTCTTTTTTATTGAATCTCTTTTATTCTTGTGAATCACTTTGGGACATTTGTATATGAATGGGGCAATCAGAAAAAAAAAGAATATTTTTAGTAGTATTTGAATAAGATTTGTGCACCCACACAATTTGTGTTTGAAAGTGCATAGATTAAATCTGTCATTAATGTCTTGTTGTGATCCAGTTATTGAAATTATTGGAACATGTGGAGTTCTGTATTTAGAGATTGTGCCAAGCATGGCAGAAGAAGAGACAAATCCCTGCATACATGCTAAACTGAAATAAAAATACCCTGTAATATGTTGTGCAAACCTTCAAAATGTAGGAGAGGCTCGCATGTCAACAATTTTTATGAATTCAAAAAGTTAGCAAGATCTAGCTTGTTCAGAAGACATTTAGCTGTTTCAAAGAGAGTTAGATAACCTAGACAAGATTTTTTTGCAATTGATAGAAATAGAAAAGGTGTTACATAAAGACCTTCTGATGGTGAGAGTCCACAGCAGTTTCCTGGGGTTTATAAGGAAGTGCACTCAGCCACCTCCTTCGTGGCTTCTGAAGACTTTTTCTCCCATCCGCGCTGAATCGCCTGCAACCTCCTATCCAGGCACGGAAGAAGCAACACAGCCCTGCACAGCAGAACTCCCAGGGGCAGGAGGACCACCAGGATGAACGAGGGAGGAGTGTACCATACGAAGTGTTTCACCTCTGCCCACTTCCGCCAGCCGTACACCAGGGCATGAGCAGTGCACAGCAGGAGGGCACAGCATCCCAGGTTCCTCTGCAGCATGGAAATATATGCAGTTAAAAAATCTGCACGATGAGAAACTTACAAATTTGATCAACTAATCTTTTCACAGTAAAGTCTTTAGGAAAAACAATCAGGGTGTTTATAAAATTAGCTAGAGAGTTCTTCCAATGAGCCAGCTAATTTTACAAGTATCCTGTGCCGTTATGCACTTCAACACCACATACTGTTAAAAGTAGTTATTACCTGAACACAGCGAAATTCTCTCCAGTTTAAAGTCTCACTGACTGATGGAATGGAAGCCAGTGCCAACAAGGCCAGAATTCCAAGACTCAGAATCCCGAGGAACAGGTAAATCTCCATTCTCCACACATCATCCTCAATCCAGGCATCTTCTTTGTTCTGTTTTACCTGTGGTGATATCAGTACCTGACTTCTGATGCTATTTTTCATCAGATTCTTGATTAAACATTTACCTGGAGGCATTATGGCATGGCAGCTACCTCAGAGCTCCTTGGTTTGATTCCGTGATGCCTTTTGCATGTTTGTACAAAATATTTTCCATAGGTTAATGGGTTTAAATTCGGTCTGTGTGTACTGTATGTATATCCAGTGTACAACTGCATGCTTCCGGGATAGGCTATGGCTGCAACCCTGCCACAGAATAAGTGGCTTTCTGATGAAAGATACATTTTCCATATTGGTGTTGATCCAGATTCATAAAAGTATATTTCGATTACGACTTTACAGTAATTTAACAGTCCACTCACTTTAGTCAAATTCAACAATTTAAAAACTGAGAGGACATCAAAAACGACACTAGAAATATATTGAGGCAAAAAAATAAAATGTGAAGAGCACTAACCTCAGACTAAGATTTAAGGCTAGGGTTAAAACTATCTTTAACAAAACTCTGAACATAGTCTAAGACCTAACTTTAGTCTTAATCCTAAACCTAGTTACAACTCTATACCTAGTCCAGGAAATTCTACTGTCCATTAAATAGATTGAAACAGGGATCGTCTGGGTCACCTTATTTAATATAGTTCTGGGTAAATAATTAGATGTCAATCAACAGTTCAGAGGCACACAGCATAAAGCAGGAAGCTTTAAATGAGCTCCAGGAGAGGGGAGGACACAGGATGGAGAAAAGGTGAGAAATGAGAGAGAGGAAGACAAAAGGCCAGAGCTTCTTGTCCAGATCATCCAGAAAGACCAGTATTTGAACCTTATTAAGAGTGCTTGCCATTTGTTGTTTTTAGGAAACTCTGATTTCCTAAAAGAATCCCTTAGTTAAAAATGGCCTATCCTAGTTATTGGGTGCATTTTTAGAATAGGGAGAGGTTTCCCATTCGCTTTGTAGCATCTCAGATTACACAGAGAGATTTAACTGCAGGTCTATTCTGATTGGGAGGCAGCTTTATCTTATTTTGGCCTTTGTAGGCATTATATAAGTATACTTGGAAGCAGTATACTTGGAAGCAGTTCTGGGTGTTGAGGATGTAGACCTCCGGGATGGCTTTTTTGTAAGTTTGTAAATAGTGTAACGTGTGTGGCGTATGTGTATGTTGTATGGTGTTTAGTGTGTCATTGTCACTGTTAATAAATATTAGTTTAACCAGTGTGCCTGAATTATTACTATTTTCACCTAAGATATGGCAGAGTACAAAGAACGTACAGCAGGTATCTCTATTTATACCAACAACTGAAGCACATGAAGCACATAAAGGACACCATTCCAAACACACTGGACTCATACCAATTTGTCTACCGGCCTAACAGATCCACAGATGATGCAATCTCCATTGTCATACACACTGCCCTATCTCATCTAGTTAAAAAGAACACATAGACAAGACTACTATTCATCGACTTCAGCTCAGCTTTTAACACGATCATTCCAGAGAAACTAGTCAAGAAACTCGGTGGACTGGGTCTCGACACCACCCTCTGCAACTGGATTCGGGACTTTCTGACAGGCAGACCTCAGGCTGTCAGGCTTGGAAACCACACCTTGGAAAGCACACTAACTCTGAACACTGACGTCCCCCAGGGATGTGTGCTTAGTCCATTACTCTACTCCCTCTACACCCACGACTGTAAGGCCAAAAACAACACCAACTCTATCATCAAGTTTGCCGATGACACCACAGTTGTAGGTCTGATCACAGACAATGATGAGAGGGCCTACAGGGAGGAGGTCAATCTTCTTACAACGTGGTGTGAACACAACAACCTCACCCTCAACGTCAGCAAAACCAAGGAAACTGCAAAACGGACATGCCCCTATCCACATCAACGGGACTGAAGGGGAAAGGGTCAGTAACTTCAAATTCCTTGGCGTCCATATCACAGAGGACCTCACATGGTCTCTCAACGCCACCTGTCTGATCAAGAAAGCGAAACAGCACCTGTACTTCCTAAGACGGTTGAAGAAGGCTAAGATATGTCCACAGATCCTCATTAACCTTTATAGATGCATTACAGAAAGCACACTGACAGGTTGCATCACAGTGTGGTATGGCAACTGCAGTATTGCTGACCGCAAAGCCCTACAGCGTGTGGTGAAAACTGCCCAGTCCATCATTGGGGTTGCCCTCCCATCCATACAGGACATTTATGACAGACGGTGCTTGAGGAAAGCTCTAAGCATCATCAAAGACCCCACACACCCCAGCTACAGACTGTATGACCCTCTGCAATCTGGAAAACGGTACCGGAGCATTCGGGCCCAGACTACCAGACTCAGAGACAGTTTTTACCCCTGCACTATCAAACTTTTAAACTCCCAGCCTCTCTCACCTACGATCTGAACCTCACAGTGCCTTCTTTCATACCAAGAACTCAAACACACATTGAAATCTACCTCTACCTCACATGTCAAAAAGCTCAGTCCCCATAATTTTCTATCCTTTATTTCAATTATTATTATTATTATTATTATTATTATTATTTATGTTGACATATGTTTTTGCACATCTGATGTTGTTTTGCACATTGCCTGTTGTTGTTTTGCACACTGCCTGTTGTCTCTGTCTTTCTTTTATTATACAATTGTATTGTTGTTGTTTTTTGTACTACTTATCATCTGAGAGCTAGCTAAATAGCATGTCGTTATACCATATGCCTGTATATGAGTATAATGACAATAAACTTGAACTTGAACTTGAACAACTCAGGTATATTCTTAGTAAAAAGCTTAATAATTTGGTGCTTATGATTCTTTATTTTACTGACTGATTAATCTGCTCAGATATTTCTTATATTTTCATAACCTCTATGTATAACAGTATAATACACATGTACTCAAAAATCAAAAGGCACTTTCAGTGTAATCCATTTGGGCACCTTTGAAGCTACAGCTTTAAAACTAAATTCACCATAGAGAACACAAATCGTTGTAAAGTCCAGGTCAAGCAGTCAACTCTTTGCGGTGTCATGAAAAGAAAATAGAAAACAGCAGTCTACTAATAAAGATGAAACTGTGAATTTGTTAAATGACACATTGACATTTGCACCAGACAGCTATTATTCTATTTAAATGTGAAATATATACAGCATGAAAAAATAATCTAGAATGCTAACTTAATCTTGAGTTATTTGCACTTAATAATGTCTGGGGGGCATGTAGAAATTATAACCCTCTTTCTTAAAAAAAATATTATTCACGAATTTCTCAAAATCACATCTACACTTAACTGTCAGTGATATTTCAAATTTAATTATTCATCTATCCAGTAGAAGTTAAAAATTTCCTTATTTAGGATATAGTGACTGATACTCACATCTGCAAGTGTATACGGTATATCCAAGTAGAAAGAATGAAGGTTCACTCTACAAAGTACCTAACTCTTATCCATGAGGAGATATTCTACAGCTCCACCTCCTTACAATTCATCCTTACAATCCAAGCCATTCATGCAGACAATGTCTAATGAAGGGCTGCAACACTTTGTGTTCTGGAGATGCTGATTTGTTTCACAGCTCATGGTAGCAAGACACACTTACTTTCTAGAAGGACTGCCACTATACCAGTAGCTTTCAATTTCTTAACAATGAACACTTGAGTGGAAAGTGGTAGATAGATTCAGTTTTTGTGAATATACTCATTTGACAGTTTGTGAAAGTTAATGACAATTTGCCTGAAGTCTCAAAGAGCTCCCTGACCTTAACTATGATAATGGTGCTACTGATCAATCTCTTCCTTGTGCAACCTAATTTTTATAACCTTCAGGGGTCTCTTAATAGTTCCAGAGGCTTATAAAGCACTTCCAAACAGCACAATGTTATTAAATATTTTTGGGGTTTATTCAAAAGAACACTTAAAAGTGTGAAAAATGTGTTTTATGGAATTAACTTATTCTTGATATACCTTTACTCTGCCATATCAGTTTTTGATTTTTTAAGCAAGAAACATTTTACATTTTATTAAATGATCTTTTTTTTCTCTCATTTCATCAATGAAATGACTAAATCTGAAGGGCACTGTACATAGGTTATATACAGCTTTGCTACTGTATATTTTGCTTCTGAATAATAAATAATACTTTGTTGTACTTCAATGGCTCATTCTCCTTGTCCCATGCTTTCACACCTACATATACAGTAAGTTTCCCATGAAACACAAAGAAATTCCTTACTCCCTCTGCCACTAAGATCACTCAGATCAGTCCTCTAATGGTTGACCACAGTCTTCCAAAGAATAGCAGCATACTGTATTGCCATTACTGTCTGCGATTCAGAACAAGGCAACAAAACTTCCAGTGATGTGATGCAGCTCTATTACATTGTAAACAAGCAGGCTTGTGAATACACCTCTTTTAATCCCATAGAAATATTGCAATCAGTCATAAAAACATATCTAATACACATCTTAACTTAGGCCTTAAACAAAATTATAATAAAAATGATCACTTGTGATCCTTCACACCGTGAAGATTATTTTCTGTTTTTCTATCAAGCACTGATATTATCCTCTCACTGCTTTCTCTTTTCATAGGTCGCTTTTTTATGGCAGCTGTTTTGAGCACAAGTTCTAGCTCAGTATCTGAAATATATATATATATTAATCTATCTCATATTACAAACTTTTAGGCTTCATAAAGTCCAAACTCCAAAGCAGAGAAAATTTCAATACACATAACCTATCCCAAACTGACAATATTTAAAAACCAATCTATTTCTGTTGCAATAAAGTCCATGCTTTAGACCAAGTGAATTTTGATACTGTATTAATTTATACAGTATGTAATGTTATGAAACTGACACATAACAAGGCAACATTTAGTAGACATTTTATCTAGACTGGCAATTTGAATTAGTGCTATTGAATGGAATCCAACATACTGACTTTGAGATGGTTTTGTTAACTCTGCATGAAGATCACACTGAAACATTTGTGCAGTGAAATGATTATTTGTTTTGTGTACAACCACTATGTTCTGTACAGCCAAATACACGACAGTAAAGTGTCATTTAAAATATATCCTTGAGTTTAGAAACCCAAAAAATAATTAACTTTGTAGACCAAACAACTTTGCTTACGGCTACTAGTGAGGAGGAAGAGCAATTTTCACTTCACGCACACTCTCACTCTCACCTGTGGCAACCACGTGGCAACCATACAGTACTTTCATAAAGGTCATGATTTTGCGCTTAATTTGAAACTTGTAAAATGTGGCTATAGTGTCAATTAACTTATTTTGTTACAGAGATTCCATACCCGGTTTGCGAAATTGGGAATGCAGTTCCCCTTTGCTGTGCAGGCTTATTGTGTAGTTCTACGGTTCCAGTCAAACCTTAAGCACTGACTTGGCTCTCACCTGCTGATAGGCCCAGTTCAGCAGTTTATACCTGTAGGACTGTCTCATTGAGTAGCAGAGGCTGTACACTGCATGCAGCACAGCACAGAAACAGCAGAGGAGGCCCAGCTGCTTTCGCATTGACAACCAGATTGCCAGCCAACTTGGAAATGGGCTGTACTTGGTGCCTGGAGCAAAAAAAAACTCTTATTATATAGTCCACTATAAAGCAGATGATAAAGCTGATGCATTTGTTAACCTGCAAAGTCCTGTCTAAAAGTATGAAAAACCAAACCTAACCTAGCTGTTCATTTATGTAGAAACAAAGATGGAAAAATGTAAAAAAATCATATTATTACACTATAAAAACTTTGCTGTTGTTATGTTTTGTTGAATGAGTAAGACATGTGACTTTTTAAAAGCAAAAAATATTAAGCCAAAGATAAAAAACACTGTAGTAACTTTTAGGAATGTTAATTTAACATTATATTAATGATCTGTTTAAAGTTTGACATCTACAGATGCAGCCATTCAAAATGCATGGTAAAACCCCGTACCACACGAAATTATCTTCAGTTTAATGCGTTATACCGCTGTACGTGATTGGTTTTACGTTTTTATGTGCTCCTTCTGACTATATTAAGTTTAAATACTTTGTATAAACATTTAAAGCATCAAAGTCTTTCATTCGGTTGCATACTGTGGTTATTTTTGTAAAAGTTTTTATGTACTCCTTCTGACTATATTAAGTTTATATACTTCATCCAAAGTTATAATGTTTTAACCTTTTCAATGAATACTTGCGATCGTTATCGCAGTAAAATAAACGCATACTTTTTAGAGTTTAATTAATAGGGAATATAATATGGAATCGCATATCTAAAGAAATGAATAACAATATAATTATATCCATATAGCTCAAATGATCACAGGAGAGAAGAAAGAGAAGAAAAAAGAGATGAAAAACACAACTTCTGCTGTGGAGCCTTCTTCGGGTCACCTGTACTTGTGCCTTTGCATTCCATGCATGCTGGGTTACCTAAAGAAGGCTTCACAGCCGAAATGTTGCATTTCTTTTCTTCTCTTTTCAGCATGGAATAAACCTTTAATAAACCTTGTTCCTTTGCTCTATGGATTACTCAGTGGCTTTCCCTACCTTTCACAATTCTCAAGTTTTTTTTAAGCACTCTTACCTCGATGCAACTGGAAGACTGCAGTCAGAAAGCCAGGCAGATACACCAAGGCTAGGAGGGTGATTGCCACCCCAGGTAGAACTTTATTCATGACCAGAATGGGAATTTTATAGAACTCGTTCTTGCTCTGAGACACAAAGGGGTGGATGACGTCCCTCAGGAAGGTGTATAGGAAAAACACTGTTGTAAACATGGCAGCTAGCTTCAGTGGCAGGTGCCACAGTGGAAAAAGCTGAAGGTCCAACTTGTTAACACCAGGAGGGCTTTCGAAGTCCTCAAAAGCAAATGAGAAGGGATGGTGAAGTGGAAAGTGATTGGTAAGCAGAGCAGTATCCGGAATATCAGAGACCTTTAAAAGAAAAATTGACACAAACAATAAAGGAAATAATATTATGGGCACAGAAGCCTCTGGTAGTCTACATTTTTTTACACACTACTGCAGTTCAGTATGCAAGTTTCTCACTAATATTTTTAAAAAGGTAGTATAGTTTTTCAATTACCAGTTGCAGAGTGCTACTGCTCTCTCAAGGGACTAGTGTTCCTAATGCATTTACTGTACTCAGCATTTACAGGACATAGAAAACCCCTTCAAGGCACTCTATACAAGACAAGCTACATACTGTATTGAGTGTGTTCCAGAGGAGGTTGGGCTGGACGTCTCCGTCTAGACACTGTCTGGTGTTGTACTACCTTGGAAATACTTGAGGATCTCTCTTCTGGTAAGGTTTTGATATAAAAATAATTTTCTACACGTTCTTAACAAGAAAGGCCAAGAGTTACTACAATATTATGAAATAATATCCCTGTTCTGTCAGCCTGGTTTAATGCCAAAACCAGTATGCCTCACAATGCAGTTTTACCCTATTAATGTGATAAATTGTGCTAAATCACTTCCATTATTTGGTCATTTAGCTCTTAGTCTGATACATGACAGCCTAAATTTTAAAAAGTTTCTTCATTTGGAAAGAAGTTAGAAACTGTGTACTTGCATGAAGCTGTGCTTGTTACAGTGTATTAAGGTTTTTATTTAGACCCTTGCACAGTTTTCATATTTTTGCTTAACGTTTGCAATCATAACACTTTGAAGTAGCAAATAATATTTGTTATGTACACAACCCACTCCAAACAACCTAGTCCAAAAAGAAAAAAGTAAATAGTATATATGAAAGAAAATGTTGTGACAGCATTTAAGCATTAAGTATTTAAAAATGTTGTGGCGATTAATTTAGGTGCACAAAATTACCATATCAAGCCACACAGTTAGTTTAGTGGCATCGATGTGCAATAATCATTAGTTATATGATTTGAGAATAAATATATTCATCGTTGTAAGGTATCTTGGTCAGGTAGTGAATCTCAAGAAATGATTTAACAATGAAGACCAAGGGGGATAAATTGTCAAACTCAGGGATAAATTGTAAAAAGACACAGATCAAGAGAAAGGTATAAAAGTATTTCAATATCCCTTACTACTTTATCTCTTTGAGAATGTTTAAGTCAATCATTACGAAATGGAAGGTACCCAGGAACTGAATAGATCAGGCTCTGCCTCCAAACTGATTAGCTAGGCAAGGAGGAAGCATGTCTGGGAGGCCAGAGAAAGGCCAACAGTTAACAGAATTCAGTGAGTGAAAAGGGTAAAAATGTCCATGGGTCAACAATATCCATGGGTCACTCCACAAAGGAGACTTCTATGCAACTGAAAAAAAAACACATCTCAAATTCTGCACAGGGTTTACAACAAAGCACTTAAGTGATCGCAGGCATGTGGCAAAAGGTCAGACAAGACAAACTAGAACTTTTGGTCTTAATTGCAAAGTGCTACATCTGACACTAACCCAATATAGTGGGCACCATTCCTACCTTCGACTTACCCAAAAAGACTTCAGGCTCTAATTACTAACAAAGGTACTTAAACCAAAGATTGAGCTCATGGGTCTAAATACTGTACATATGCAATCAGAATATGATCACTTCTTTAATTTTTGCTGACATTTAATCTAACCTTCATAAAATGTTTTTAAATTGTATACACATCATTTGTAAATTCCACAAATTGGAGTGCCTCAGGAAGGGTCTAGATGCTTTTGGAAGGCACTTTAAACCGGAGTGGATTCAGAAAAGATGAAAGAAGCACAAATAACTATGATTGTGAAGTAATCAGTTTATTTGGGTCCAAGCATCTGTTTCTGTGTGCTCCTGGTTTTAAAAGTGACTGGACACCCAGTAGTGAGGCAATTCAAGAAAATATGAAATCATCAAAGCAATAGCTCTCCAACAGTGGAGTAGGACCCCATGGGGTCTCAGACAGTTTGCATGAGATCACCAATAACAAGCATATACCCTTTCATTCGAAGACTAGCATTGTGGAAAATCAATATAACACAAGTTACAGTATTTCCACTTTGACACAGCTGATGAATCTATTTACCTGTGGTTCTTCTTTTAATATGTTTATTATTTCTGAATATTTATACAATCAATCATATATAGTATATGTATAATATATTCTAATTTGTTTTGGGGCCCAATTTGGGGATCATTATCACAAGATAGAAAAGTTACCAGTAAGAGGAGGCAGCTCACTCCATCTCACTCCAACTGTTTGTCTTGCTCAGAAAGGGTCATCCAGCCAGAACACAAGAATAGTTCTAAAAAAGCCTGTGTAGCCTATTTGACAGTTAGTGACCTACAGCTGTTTATTGAAAAAAAGCTGGGGCACCCTCAACAACTGTGAAAGAGGTGAGAAACATAATCAACTGAACCAAAATCTGAACCACAATTTAAGGACCAAATTAAAGGGGACTGATTTCCTATTGGTGACATTTACTGTATATATGTACTATACCTACTGTATAATATTCTTCAAGAATACTTTATGATTTAACAAATTTTATACAAATATAAAAGGCAAGGTGTTCAAATCATACAAAGTTCATTCCCTTTTTCAGTCTATCTTTTCACAGTTAATAACTCTTATTTGAATAAGTACAGTACCTAGTACTTAATTAAGTGGCATGCTAGTAATAACCTATCAAGAGCCACCAAAGGGTAAATAAAACACAAGTAATTTACTGCAAATCTCAACCTTAGACTGGGATTCAGAGCAGCATTCTTGTAATAACCAAATGACAAAACAAAAACATCATCTAAAGACTGTTCGCTTTACCCTTTGTTCCTCAAGGTTTTGGATTTCTGGATTGTGTTCAGACATCTCATTGCCAGTGCCATCCTGTACCGTGACTGAGCTCAGTTCTTCACCCAGTCTTTCCATTGCGTTACAGTGCAGCTCCAAGACAACTGACCAGTAGAACAGAGAGCAAGACAAAATAACAATGATACATGACACACTTCTCTCTTTGGAAACTAAAGCTAAAAATGCAAATATCTTTTGTACAGTATGTCAGTTTTAAACTCAAGCCAACCCTCAATTCTATAGCTTGGACAAACCCCAATTAAAGATGCAGATGATGTATGATTTGAATTGGTGAACGTTTAGTGCTATTACTCAACTGGCTAGGGAAACATGACAACCTATCTGTAAGGACAGAGCTACCAGAACCCCTCACCTTTCAAAGACGGATCGCCCAGGGAGCAGCTGCAAGGCCAAAGTAGGCCAAAATTTGTCACAACGTAGTGACAAAGTTGAATTTGTGTGTGTTATTTGTCAAATTAGGTTAATTTTATATAGAGTTAGGACTTGGTGAGGACTAAGTGAAGGTGAAATATGTCTAAATGTGTTAAACCATAAAGTTTTAAGGGGGTGTTCTTACTTTTTTGACCTCCTCTCAAACCAATAATCAATAATCACTGCCATTATCATCCATTAAACTGTATTTGTATTTGCTTAACATAAAGTAATGTGCAGTTCTGGGTTAAGACTTTAACCAATTTGCTTTAAAATTCTAGATAAATCACTCACTGAAGTCACATTAATGATTTTCTATGCAGTTTTTCTGTAGTGTATGTGTTTGAATTTCATCATTAGGTAAACTGAATGAAAAAGTACATTACACTAAATTTACAATATTTCATCTGTTCTTTTCTAAATGAGATGCATTACAAATTTAATAATCACCTTTTAAAATTATTAAATAAAATTAAGAATTTTTAACGCTGCTGTTAGTATTGAAGGCATTATTAAAACTAAATTAATTGTAGCAGTTATTATATAATTAATTAACAGAATAAACTGCATAGGGTAAAGTCGGGCATTGTGGAACATCTTAGCTTTGTTAGGATTTTCTATTTTAATATGAGCCTTTCATTGAAAACCTCACTGATTTCTGCTATAGAATGCACTTAATACAGAGAAATAGTTGTCATTGGTGATATGATCTCAGACTACAGTAGGTGTGGCTGGATTTACAAGGAAGTCTGAATTACTTGACTACAATTCAATTAAAGTGACATAAAAAATCTTACTGTATAATGTTAAGGCTTTAGTTCCAAATGTATAAAGCTATGTGTCTCATATTTATAATGTTATATAGTTATGCTTAAATAATCAAGCACTGTTCAAAATGAAATAATTTCAAGATAGCCTTTTTACATAAAAATGACATATTTGTAGTGTCTCTAATATTGTATGTACCTCATCTACACACATTATGGAAGAAAGGTATAGCAAACACAAAAAATGTCCCCTTTAATTATAAATTTACATCAAATGATTTAATAATCATTTATCAATCTGAGATTTTATTTGTATTTTATTTCCACACTTCATAATTAACAGAAAATATCAGTATAAACCATAACTTTATGCCATACTTTACCCATCATTTGACAGCTGGGAAAACTAAAAGCAAACAAACACCTAAAATGAAAATAAATCCGTAACGTTTTTCATTTTGTGATTATTCTGATAGTATTTTAATTAAATGATGCTCCACTTTATCTGGTGAATTAAATTATCTGAATGTTGAGACCACTACTTTTTTAAAACGGGATGCCTGTCGTCTCTTAATTACTACACGACCAACTGTATACAGTACGTTTACACTGACATGGAGCAGTGCATTAAATTTTAATCAGTGACACAGTACGGAAGGACTGGAAAGCGTTTATCACACGTACAGTATACCTTATCTGAACTCACCAAAGCAATTTTTGCGTTCAATGGTATCTTTTCTACTTATCTAAAACAACATAGCGTTTAGATTTAATATTTATTCAGCTACAGTCGAATAAATGCAAACATTTTTGGAATTGTAAAAAAAAATACTTTTCTCACACAAAAGAGATGTGAACAGAATCACTGTAACAGTATGACTTACGTTCGAGTACTTTAAATCAGTATTTGTTCTCTACTAAACTCCCAGACTGCGTTCAACGTGCGGAGACTCATGAAGTGCAGGAAATGTGAACATCAGATATCAATGCTTCCAAAAGATCAAGAGATGAAACCTGCTATGATCCACAACGTCTAACACTGTACTTTCACTAAAGGAAAAATGACAAATATTACCTTCAGTACCGCCCAGGTTTTCGTACGAGGCACCTCCTAAGCAAACCCAGCAAGGCCCATTGCGATGTTTAGTAAGGTACAGGACGGTGTGCGCTCAGTCGGGCGAGAGGAGGGATCAACCGCCTTCCAGCTCCTTCTCCCAGGAGCGCCTCCCAGTCCCAGGACACGTCCTGCGGTGAGGATCACTCGGCTGTCTGCTTGGTTAGTGGGATGACTCATATGACTGACTACATGAGTGCAGGGTGGACATAGTGGCGCTGGAAACGTCCTTAGCTGGACATTGATGATAATATTACAAATAATATGTAACATGTTTCAATTATGTCTTAATGGCTAATTAAATACTTTTTATTAGAATTTAGAAAACGTTACTGAAAAGATACTCCAACTTAATGAAGAATGTCAATACGTAAGATGCTTGAAAATAATATTTTGTATTGCATAGTCGGTTAGGTTTTAGGAACTGATTATCTGTTTTGTGTATACAGTATCTATTCTAATGTATAACAACAAATTTTGCTTCTTAATCTATCTGTTTCCCAACATTTAACTTTAAAGGTTTAGGTAATAGCTATATTAACAGGTGGAAGATTTAGTTTTAGTGAAATTAACTGATCAAATCTGATTACTAGCTAATGTAAGACGTGCTAAAACGAAACGTGATGCAAAATGTGTTAGATGCTATTTCTTTGATGGCGGCACTAATATTACGGTAGAATTGTTTCTATGTATACAGTATATCCCATGACGAACTATTTAAAATAATTGACTTAAAATACATTGATAAGTTAGGTGCATTTTTAACCTGAAGAAGAAGAAACAAAACGGGAAAAAGACATAACTGAGATGGGTAGCTTGTTCCATACTCCTACAACCTATTGTGCAAATAAATGATTTACTTCTAAACACAGGGCATTTCTTTACACAAAATGTGGGAATATGGAAATAGCCACTAACTTTGTTTTTGAGGCTGATTCCGTGATTTCTTTTAAGAAACCATAAAACGATTAAGTATTAACAATTAAAAGTGCTCTCATTTATAACCATTTTTATATTCTAATGTTCTTGCAAAAAAGCATACGTGAGTGTGTGAACATTCAAGACAATCAGTACTAGGGAAATACTGTCGTCTGGTCCAACGTACCAGAATGATGCACTTTTTATTTGTTTTATGCCAGAAATGTCCATTAGAAGGCGCTGAATTACTATGAATTCGCAGGTCTCGCGTTTGAGTGGTCGCAAGCAAACGAATATTGTAATGTAAATCACATGCTATACCCCAGCATAACTGTGGTTTTGCTAAAAATTAAACTGTTAATTGTTTGTGTCAAAGATAGAAATGTACTACTTTACTGACACACAGAATAATAAGTCACGTGTTTTAATATATTTTAATGCAGGGTGGAACTTTCCACAAACAAAATTTGGGTTGGGTATAATGCAAGATTTAAATGAATATCCTATTTTATTTTTTATTGTTCATAAACAACGAAAAATTTTAAATTTTCACGGAACAGAATACACACAGTGACGGAGAAGATTGTTTCAGAGGGTACTCATAATAATTTTGTGGCACAAGAGATGCTTCATGCAGTTCCAGACACAGCGATGAATAAGAGAGAAAACTATAATAGACATGCAATGGTAATATGCCACCCTAACTAGGCCACTGTAGGGTGCAACTCATGGCATGGGGGCAATGCCTATTTATAAACTCTCCTGGGGTTGGTCCAGAGGATGGAGTCTTTTTTTTCATCTGAGCTTTTTTTTCTTTTTTCTTTCTTTTCTCTTTTCCTTTTCTTCTCTACGATTCATCCAGAACCAAAGTCTCTGTTCCATGGGTCCTGGCCTGGCAACAGATGTACAACTTCTAGTATGAAAAGTTGGAGAATTTCACATTTTTGGGCAGTTCCATTTTTTAAAAAAGAATAAAACGTAAAAACTGCACATCTTTTATTTCTTCTTGTGTGTTCTGCATTTTTGTAAAGCTTTACAGATTTTTGGTTGGTTTCTTAGTTTTGAGTTACTTTGTGACAATATTAAATTTGTCTCAAGTCATTAAATTACAACTGGATGATTTAATTGAAGTTTGTATTCTAATAGTAGCCTAATTTGCATTAGTGCTCTCACTTATGTGCGCATTTTATACAGCCTAGATTTACTAGGCTGTTTTAAAGACCCCTGGTCCCTGGTCACAAACAGCCATACTGTATATTACTTTTATTACATATACTGTATTACTTTTGTTCTCTGTGAGTTCACTGAATCTCTGGCGCTGCCTTTTGTTTGTGAGGTTAGCTTCATAAGCAATAATTGACACATTGGGAATGGGTGAGATCATTCTCAATGGCAGAAAAAGGAAGGAAAGTTAGAGGAGGCACAGCAGCACAATGGTTAGCATTGCTGCCTTACAGTGCTGAGGCCCTGAGTTTAGTTCCCAGAGAGCTATCTGTACGGAGTTTGTATTTTCTCCAACAGTCCAATGATATACTGCTGGGTTAATTAGCTTCGGGGAAAACTGTCCCTGGTGTGAGTCTGTGTGTGACCTGTGACCAGTACAAACGTCCCCCGAATTGGATAACATGGTTAGAAAATGGGTGGAAGGAAAAATTATGAAAACTGAAAAACATTGACAGAGGTAAAACACTTTTTAAACAGTATAATGAAAATGAAAATCAGCTCCTAGTATTTTTTTATTGTTTGATTTGAATATCTGACTTACAGTATGTGCTGCTTTTAATGACAATCCCAACCTTACCTGCTCTTTTTTCACAGCAAAAACTACAGCAATAGCAGCACCAATCAGAATCCTCTAACTAGGTAACCCAGAGCCCTACGCAAAAAAGAAAAAAAAGATAAACAGCAGATAAGTGTGGAAAGTTTCATCACTTACATTTCCTTTTGTTATTGAAATACACCTCAAAACTGGGTGAAAAAGACCAGGGGAGATTCAGAAGTGGCAGTCTATCACATCTCATCTTGCTCACAGCACTGTTCTGGACAGGCAGTCAAGTGCCTCCTTTTCTGTTTTCATTTGGGCTATAGCCAATGAAGAAAATGTAGCAATTCTGGAATAATAACATTGTAAGTGCTCCAAATCCACTCGTTTTATTTTGAAATTGAAAAACAGTTATAAATAAGTATACCGTGACATTTTTATTAAGAAATTCGTGTCCTAATGCAGAAGTGTCTTAAGTGCAGCGGGCCTTCTAATAATAATAATGATAATGTTTCTTTATTAGCCCTATACAATTTCTTGCATTAGGAATTTGTCTTTTCGCATACCCCAGCTTTTCTCCATGGAGACACAGACACACAGACAGGGAGAAGCTTGGGGTCAGAGCGCAGGGTCTGCCATTGTACGCTGTGGGATTCGTCTAAAAAAATTCCATATCCTAGAGACATTCAGTGCTTGCACTAATTGTAGTACAGACAGCTAGCACCAGGGACAAAACCATACAGAAATGAGAATTAAGAATTGGTTCGTTTTTTTTAAATTACCTCTAAAGTGATAGTTCACTAGGGTCACTTACCACAATTTATTACCACACCAATTGTGTCAACATGTCCTGCAACTGAATTTCCTTGGCAGAGGCCCAAAAAGCCTGAGAATCTGGGTCCTGCAGGATTTATTGGTATCTTACATTCATCAACATCCAAAGGCCTGGGTAAGATAACATGTGGGACAATATCTGGACAAACGTATCTTGATATTTTGACAAGGACCAAACAGTGGACTCTGAAAAAAATAGAATTGCTCAGTTGGACTGGCAGGGCAAGGTTATTCACATTTTTTCTAAATCAATTTTTTCATTTGCACAGTCTTATGCAATGTTGTTGTAAAAAGACCCTGTACATTCACCTGTAAACACTGTTGCTTTGTGTAGTCAAATAGCAATGGGTAATCAAGTACAGATCAAGAAAGGTTAAAACTGCATTTCAAACATAACTTCCTCTTCACTGAGAGGGCTTCTTTTTGTTAAAATGATGTTATGATGTTAAAACTTGATTTCCAGAATTATTTTGGGTGAAAGTTGCTACCTGCAGGAGCTCATTCTTAGACTTAGAAATATTCTTATGTATTTATGTCATTATACATTCTGAATGTGTAATTCTTAATTTCATATACTTTTGATAGTAATATTTAATAAACAAATGCATGATATACAACAAGAAAAACACAAGTTAGTTCGAGGTGTACTGTATGTATTGCTCTTCCTCCAGATTCCTTTAAATCAATATATTGTACAGTGCCTGTACAGCCCTTTTTCGATTTTTCACACTTAAGAATCTCAAACTCTGGAATTGTTCTTTTAGAATGGGAATTTTTATTTGTGAGTCACATTCATTTTCACAGATTTCACCCAAAAAAGAAAGATAATAGTAAACCATAAATTAGTTAAAAATAAAAACACTGAAACATCAACATTGAATAAATATTCATCCCCCTTGGTTAATACTTAGTTGCCCATTCCTCCTTGCAAAATTGCTCAAGCTGCGAGGGGTTAGGTGGAGAGCAGTACAGTAGGTGGAGAGCACCGACAGCCTCATGAGACCGCTGGTTGAAGGTCTTCCGTCATACATCAAAGACACCAACCATGCGCTCCAACTTTTTAATGATTTCCAATTTCAGGGCACCGATATGCTACATTTTTACCATGGACATCACATCTCTTTACACCGTCATTCCCCATAATGATGGCCTTACAGCCCTCAAGAACACGCTGGACAAACGCACAGTGCTTGATCCACCCACCCACACCCTGGTACGGCTTGCAGAATTGGTTCTCACACTGAACGCATTCTCCTTCAATAATCGTTTTTACCAACAGGTGAGTGGAGTTGCCATGGGTACCAGAATGGGACCCAGCTATGCCAATATCTTTGTTGGCTGGGTAGAAGAACGCTTCTTCGCTTCCTACACTGGCTATGTCCCTGACCTCTACAAGCGATATATTGATGACTGCGTCGGTGCCGCCACATGCTCCAACGATCAACTTGAGTGCTTCCTGCACCATTTCACCAACTTCCACCCGTCCCTCAAATATACGGTTAACATACCTTCCACTACTCTTCGGTTTCTAGACATCAACTTCTCCATCAACTACCCCCGACTCTCCACTTCGGTCTATTACAAACCCATGGATTCACACAGCTATCTCTTGTATAGCTCATTTCACCCCAAACATACTAAAAACTCTCTCCCTTTTTCACAGTTCCTTCGGCTACGACGACTATGCAGCGATGACAACGACTTCGAGAACCAAGCCCTCAAAATGTACTCCTTTTTCATCAACAGAGGATACCCCAGCAGTGTTATTGACAGGGCCCTTGCCCGAGCCAAAAACACCCCTCAGACCATCAACCCAATCAGGAACTCCCGCCATAAAAACTGCATTCCTTTGGTGCTTCCCTACCACCCTAAGACATTTCCTATCCCCAGGACTATTAACGACAACTTTTCCATCCTACAGGACGATACCTCCATTGGGGCCCTCTTTTCTGACCGCCCCATCATCTCATATCGCCAATCACCTAATCTGCGCAACCTTCTTGTTCACAGCTCCCTTGACTGCCCTCAGCAACCATCCACACCAGGTACTTCCCCTTGCAACAGAGCTCGCTGTATCACCTGCAAGTACACATCCAACAACACACTCATTCAAGGCCCCTCAGGACAATTCCGGATCACCCAGATGGCATCTTGTACCTCCAGCAACCTTATTTACTGTATCTCTTCAAAATCAAATCAAATCAAATCAAAGTTTATTTATCAAATGCACAACAGTATGGCGTTCAGCAGTAGTTGCTGGCAATGAAATGTCTTTTTCTGTGAGCTCACAAAAATTACAAGAATCACAAAAATCACAAAAATTCACAAGAACACAAATATCACAAAATTGAGGTTACATTTTTTAAATTGAATAAAACTCAATGTGAGTAGAGCTGTTATATGTCCATGGTGTATGCAATATATACATGTAGTGCAGTTATGCTGAATATAGTGAGAATTGTGTGTCCATGTAGCCATTACAGGTGATTTGCTAAGGAGGTACAGGTTGGCTATTTAGCAGTCTTATTGCCTGGAGGTAGAAGCTGTTCCGTAGTCTGTTGGATTTGGACCGAATGCTTTGGTACCATTTACCGGACGATAGGACGGAAAACAGTTTGTGACTGGGATGACTGGGGTCCTTGAGAATGGACCTGGCCTTCTTCAGACGTCTAGCTGAGTAGATATCCTGGATGCTTGGTAGCTCACAACTGGTGATAAGCTGACTTCACCACCCTCTGCAATACTTTGCGATCCCTTGCGGAGCAGCTCCCATACCAGGCAGTGATGCAACCAGTCATGACGCTCTCAATAGTGCACCTGTTGAAGTCGGCCTGGATATGTGATGGCATGCCGAACTTCTTTAGCCTGCGGAGAAAGAACAGCTGCTGCCATGCTGTCCTGACCACGGTGTTGGTGTGGTGGGTCCAGGTTAAATCCTCTGAGATGTTAACTCCCAGGAACTTAAAGCTGCTGACCCTCTCCACTGCAGTCCCATTGATGTGAATAGGTGTGTGGTCTCCACTCTGATGTTTCCTATAGTCAACAATCATCTCCTTAGTCTTACTGATGTTCAGAGAGAGGTTGTTCTCCTGGCACCATACTGCCAGGGTTTCAACCTCCTCCCTGTATGCAGACTCCTCACCATCTGTGATCAGGCCAATGACTGTTGTATCGTCCGCAAACTTGATGATGGAGTTTGAGTAAATAAGGAGTAGAGGACAGGACTAAGCATGCAGCCTTGGGGGGCTCCAGTGTTTAGAGTCAGGGTAGAGGATATGTTGGTGCCCACCTTCACCACCTGTGGACGTTCCGTCAAGAAGTCCAGGATCCAATTACAGAGGGAGGTGTTCAGTCCCAGGTCCTGGAGCTTGATGACGAGCTTTGAGGGCACTATGGTATTGAACGCTGAGCTGTAACCAACAAACAGCATTCTCACATATGTTCCTTTCTTATCCAGGTGAGAGAGGGCAGTATGGAGGGCAGTGGCAATAGCATCTTCTGTTGATCTGTTCTGGCGGTATGCAAATTGCTGTGGGACTAGGGTGTCAGGCAGTGAGGAGGTGATGTATGCTTTGACCAACCGCTCGAAGCACTTCATGATAACTGATGTGAGTGCAACAGGGCAGTAGTCATTTAGGCAGCTGACTCTGGATTTTTTAGGAACAGGGACAATGGTTGTTTTCTTAAAGCAGGAAGGAACTATAGACTGAGCTATGGAGAGATTGAATATGTCAGAGAAGACATCTGCCAGCTGGTCTGCACATGCCTTCAGAACGTGGCCAGGGATGGCATCAGGGCCAGGAGCCTTGCGTGGATTGGTCTTTTTAAAAACTTTACACGCATCCACTCTGGATATGGTCAGTGGATTTCCGTCTTGGATTTCTGGAATCTTCCTGACTGGATCTGCGTTACTGACCTCAAACCGGGCATAGAATGAATTTAGCTAATCAGGAAGAGAGGCAGACTGTTGTGCGATATAGCTGGGTTGCGTTTTGTAGTCTTTTATGGTGCGTATACCACTTCACGTGATCCGTGCGTTGCAGCCGTGGTAATATGACTCTAATTTAACTCTGTAGTTGTATTTAGCTATTTTGGTAGCTTTCCTTAGGTCGTATCTGGATTTTTTTGTATTTACCCATATCGCCAGAATTGAAAGCAGCTGTCCTAGCTTTCAGTTTGGCGCGTATCTCACCATTTATCCACGGTTTCTGATTTGGATATGTGCGAACAGTAATCCTGGGAACCACGTCTTCAATACATTTACTGATGTAGCCAGTAACATAGTCCGTATACAGATTTATATTATTTTTGGCAGCTTCGCGGAAGATCTGCCAGTCAGTGGTAGCAAAACAGTGATTTAGTATAAAATCTGATTCATCCGACCAGCATTGAATGGTTCTTAATGCTGGCCTCTCCTGTTTAAGCTTCTGCTTGTAAACGGGAAGTAGCAGAATGGAGGCGTGATTGGATTTGCCAAAAGGAGGTCGGGGGAGGGCTTTGTAACCGTCCCAAAAGGGAGTGTAAACATTATCCAACGTGTTTGTTCCGCGCGTCGGGCAGTCGATGTGTTGATGTAGATTAGGCATTGTTTTCTTCAAATTAGCACCGTTGAAATCACCCGCTATGATGAATGCCCCCTCTGGATGTGTATTCTCGTGTCTGTTAAGGTGAGAGTGTAGTACATCCAGTGCCTTTGTGTAATTTGCCTGAGGCGGACTATATACCACTGTGAGAACTACCGATGTGAACTCCCTCGGGAGATAGAAAGGGCGACATTTTATTGTCAAATGTTCAAGATGTGTAGAGCAAGATGTTGAAATAATCTCCATGTCTGTACACCAGGAATTGTTTACCATGAAGCATACCCCGCCGCTTTTGCTCTTACCCGAATCCGTTGTTCTGTCCTGACGGTGAATAGAAAATCCTCCCGGGAGGATAGCAGAGTCCGGAACAGACGGGTCAAGCCAGGTTTCAGTGAACGCCAGCACGTTGCAGTTCTTGATGTCCCGTTGGAAAGCAAGCCTTGCTCTCAGTTCATCCAGTTTATTGTCCAGTGACTGAACATTATCAAGAAGTATACTCAGGAGCGGCGCGCGATTGCTCCGTTGCCTCAATTTTACCAGAATGCCTGCCCGTTTACCCCTCTTCCTACGACGCCGTCTTCTTCCCAGTACAGGTACAGGTGAGACACCACAGTCCATATAGTCGGCAGTAATTATTGGTGTAGATTTAACTGTGCCAATATTCGATCTTATGTTCATAAGTGTTTGTCAGTCATAACTAATCACCGAGCAAGCAGTATGTGCAGTTAGCAGTGCGAAAAACAACAAAAAATAAAGAAATAGACAAGGACGAATGGGAGCTTGCAGGACGGCAGCCTTCCCTGTCGACGCCATCTTTTTTTTTTAAATGCCCAGTTTCTCTCTACATTGGAGAAACAGGAAGGAGACTTGGAGACTGCTTCAGAGAACACGTCAGGGCTGTGAAGATTAAAGATCTCTCCAAGCCCATTGTTTCTCATTTCACCTCTGACAGCCACGACCACTCTAATCTCTCCGTCTCAAAGATGGTTTTCCGAACTCATACATCAGAAAGACTACCGAAACCAAACTTATCCTGCAGCAGGATCACACCTTCCCCCTTCTCTTAACGACAGACCACTATTCTACTAAATTTTCTCCATTCGTTGGAAGTTTCATTTCACACCTTTCTACACCTATCCTGACTTCACACCTCTTGATTGGCCTCTCTTTCTGTCCCCTGCTCCCGCTTCTAACCCCTCCTCCCTCCCAGCCTTTGTTCTCCCACTACATTACCTATGCCAACTGCCTTGTCTCTCTCACACCTGAAGAAGGCTCCATGGCCGAAACATTGTGTTTTTTCTCTCTTCTTTTTTTCAGCATGGAATAAACCTATTACTTGTTCCTTTGCAGCCTACTCCTGCTGACGCAGCTACCCACCTGAACTAGAGCAGTACAGTAGTTTACTTCATATTAAGCCACTACAGTGTTGCTCTTGCATCTCTTGGATCATTGACCTGTTGAAAGACAAACTTCCTCCCCAGTTTGAGCTTTTTGGCAAAGGGTAGACGTTTTTTTGTCCAGGATTTGTCTGTAATTTGCACCATTCATCTTTCCTGACAAGACTGCCACTGAAAAGCATCCCCATAACCGCTGCTACCACCACCATACTTAACAGTGGGGGTGGTGTTATCTGCTTGGTGTGCAGTGTTTGTTTCGTACCTTACAAACTGCTTAGCATTCAGACCAAAAAGTCTCGTCAGACCACAAGACTTCCTGCCACGTTTCTGCAGTACCTTCTAGATTGGGTTTTGCAAACTTTTTGCGGGCAAGCATATGTTGTTTTTTTCCACCACGGCTTCTTCCTTGCAACTCTGGAACACCTTGGAGATTGTTGACCCATGTACAGTACATTAATTTCCACCACTGACTTCTGTGCTGAGCTCTGTAGCTCGTTTAATGTCACAGTTGGCCTTGGAGTAGCTTTTCTGATAAGTGCCCTTCTTGGTGGCAAATAAGCTGAGAGAAGTGGCCTGATCTAGGCAGTGTGGCAGTAGTTTCATGGCAATGGTCTTATACCCTTCCCCATATTTGTGCCTCTCTATAATCATATCTCTAACTTGTTTGGGATGCTCTTTCATCTTCATTTTGAGTCTTTTTCTTTTTGGAAAGTCTCTACCATGCTGTTGGATCTCACTAAGAGAGAGGTATTTATATTTAAAAAAGAATGGACAACATGTGATCCACTAATTTCTTACACAGGTGGAGTCAATCAACAAATTGTGTGACTTTGTGAGGTAGTGTATTGCACTTGTACAAATTTTAGCTTGCAATTACAAGGGGTATGAATACTTTTAAAACCATTTCTGTTTTTCATTTTTAGTTAATCGTGGAAAGGTTTTGGAACATTTATTTTGTTTTGAAATGGTACTCAGTACCTTGTGGATCAGTGACAAACTTTCCTACTTTAATTTATTTCAAATTCAGAATCTGTGGCAAAAAATGACAGGTAGAAATAGCTCCCAAACATATTTTTGATTTTCATAATTGTGTGGCTGTTAAATTGAAATATACTGTCACGAGGGATCATTAACAGTTTAATGCATTAAACAGAAGCAAAGGCAAGCTGGTGATAATGTAAGAGGTGAAATTGTGTTCCATTCAATCACAGATTTCTGCCTTTCCTTGAAATTTCTAACCCCAAATTTCCATTTCTTTAGCTTCAGTTTCATATCTACCCATATTTTGTCGGACATACCTACCACTTAAGGTTCAAATAAAGAAGAAGGACAAGAGACAAGCTTGGAAAAAAAGAAACAAAATCAAGAGCCAATGACAATTGGCTACAGTAGGTGTACAAATGCTACAGTATTTTAAAACTGGCTGACAAATTCACTCTGTGTAAGAGTTAAGTTTAATAACAGTATTGTATCCTGTTATCTATAGTATAGAAAAAATAGTTATGTATACGGTCATATATATATATAGCCGTTGCTTATCCACTTTTTAAAACTGGTGGGAGCAGTGTGCCATTTAGACTTAAACTATGAAGTTAATTATCATCCTATGTTTAATGACTGTGTTTCTGGTACTTTGTTAAGAAGATCTAATTAAATTAGCTTAACAGAATACTACACAAATGCTAAGCACAAAAACTGTTTTAAAAGACTTGCTGATGCAACCACCCAAATGTCTGTCTACCATCTGAATTACATTCTTCCATTCATTTTCTAACCACTTCATCCAATTCTGGGTTGCAGGCAAGCCAGAGCTTATTCCAGTAAGCAATGGACGTAAGGCGGGAAACACCCTCAAGAGGATGCAGATCCATTGCAGAGCACACACAGACGAAAACACATACACGTACACATTTACGCTAGAGCCAATTTTCCCAGAAGAACATTTTACTGAGAAAAGATATGGTACAGAAGATAACCCTAACCCTTCTATACAAGACCTGGTGGTGAAGCAGCTGTTCCCTTAGCCTTCATTCTTAAAGGAGTTAAATATTATTTCCAATATATAAAAAGATGTCAAAAGTATATATAGCAGAGCTGACGTGTAGATGTTATAATACATTGTCCATAGTCATCCAAGCTAAGGAAGGTTACATCCTCTGAGAATATGGAATTAAATATTGTTTATGTTTTAGTGAATTAGTGAAATGTCTTAAACACTTTGAGTCTCATATGTATTTGTTGTCATGCTAAACTGTTTTTTTTCAGAATGTTATCTATCACCTACAGTATATGTTTTATGACACCTTGGCAATTTGCATTAAGAGATATAGTAAGTATTTTTTATTTATTACTTAATATTAGTTTCACTTCTTTGCAAAGTGAGTACCTAATTTTGCGTTTAAAAGAAAATCTTAATGATTCCAGGTAAACTTAATTTTCTATAAGAAAAAATCAATATGTATAGTAGTAATGTGTGAGAACTGCTCATAGAGTATGTTGGCAGCTCAAGAGTACTGGTAAGGTCTGGGTTTTTAATGAAGTTGTCTTTTTTTTAATAAGATTTCATACAAGGGCCCTATTTACACTCTATAGAGTAGACATTGGAAACATTCCTGTGAGATCCCTGAGTAGGGGTGCCAGAAACTGTCAGCTCTCTTCTTACACCTCTAGCTCCTGTGGCCCAGTGTCATACATATAATCTGACCTGCATGAAAGTTTACTGCGTCTGCTGCTCAAATATTTTTTTTATTTTGCAGTTCATGAGGTGTCTGAGACATTATTAAAGAAGACAATTAAACAAGTTTGGATATGTTTTGAATAGATGTGATACATAATATTACTACTGGAGATTGGAGCTGTGTGTTTATGAGCTCTGCAGCCAGACCAGAGCTGGAGCACAGCAGATTCCACTGGGATGCCACTGAGCCCAGAGCATTGGCAGCCCTACTTATGGCTCAACAACTCTGAAACAGTGCCGGGGGACAGTGTTATGCCATGCCCCGGAGGAATCGGCATTCCAGCACAGTTCCCAATTAGCCCTTTTCCCCAGCCTATTGAATGCTGCCTCACACTCTTCCCGGTGCTCAGTATTAGGGTTTTCCTGGCTAGAGCTACTCCCATTCTCATTGATATTTACTACTTGGTTTTTGGCTTCCTGACCCTGGTTTGTTCTCCATCTACGTCTCCTGGTTTTGGTTTTGGTACTTTTGCTCTCGTTCTGATTTTGACTCTCGGCTTCCTCACGGTTTATGGCTCCGCTTCTGGTTATTTGTACTTTTTCTCCGGCTAGTTTACCTTCGGCTTTTGGACCTCGGATTGTTCTTTCGACTACACCCTTTGGAGTTTTCCCTGGTTTTCTGCATAGGGTCCTCACTACTAATTCCCAACAGACAGTTGTTCACACAATATGCCTTCTAAATACTGCAGAAAACATCATCCAAACATCAGCTAAGTTGGTGATTTGGACCAATCACTTTCTAAATGAAAACCATTACAGTTTTATAAGAAGAAAGGTATTAAAACATAAAGAAATAAATCACCGTCACACATAAAAGCATATCAGATTGTTGAAAACAATATGTTTAGTTCAAGGAGTACTTAAAAATATAAAGTAAAAGATAGATTAATTTCACTTGGAATCATTAAGAGTTTCATTTAAAGGCAAAATTAGATACTAACTTTACAAAGATGTAAAACTAAGTAAAAAAAGTACTTATCACTCCATGCAAATTACTAAATTGTCATAAAGCATACAGTATATGTGTATATGTGATATACTGTATGTGACATTGATAGCATTCTATCAATGAGAGAGCAGGATCTGAGTATTTGGACAGAAGACTGTCACAATCCTGTCATTACTGTTCTGCGTTGGCAAATTAATTGCTTCTGCCTCCCTCTAAAGATCCCACAAGCATTTAAAAATATTTCTTTAAACATTATAAAAAACTGATGTGTTTTAAAAAGCGAACTAATTACTATGACCAACAAGCATAAAAATGGAAACTGAAAAAGATTTATAGCAATAATAAAAATTGCAACAAATTAATTTAATGCATTAGAACACAGACTTCCATAGCTGAATTTTAGTTGTTATTTACAAAAGGCCCTTCAGTTAAAGTTTATAAGCTTACCCTAGCATACATGAGTCACATTTGTTCATAATCTCTGCTGTACAATGCAGCCTAGTCATGTTTTTTGTAATCTACAGAAGAACTCACAGTATATCACATCACTTTCAATAACCACTTATTCTCAGTCACAGTCACAGTGGCCTGGAATCCATTACAGGAAGCACTGGGTGCTAAGAGGATATACCCATAACCCCCAAAGATTAGCAATCAAAGCTGCCACAAATTTAGAATTGTGTTGTCATGTTTTCCTCTGTTCAGTCCTAATCACTTCCCATAACAGATTTATGCTGATTTATCCTGTCATTTTTTGCTCTTCCATCAGGTTAATCTCACATTGTTTCAAGTGAGAGTCCACTCAGCAATTTAAAATTCTTTATATTATTTTTTTTTTAATTTAAGCAATGTGGGTTTAGTCTGATTGTGTAACCAGGGCTATCATACTGAAAATTGAGTTAATCAAGCCAAATTATCATAAAACATGTGATATACAGTATGTGACACAGATAGCATTCTGAAAATTAACATAGCTGAGCATGAAAAAAAATGAGACGTTAATATTTTTAATGTGACCGTGCAAAATTACCATGTATTTTAAAATTTCAAATGATTTTAAGATTTAAATGAAATATGTGTGTATCAACTAACGGTTAGAATTATCCATCTTTTTACTAAAGTGTTTTATCAAACATAGTGTCACAGGCGAGCCAGAGACTATCCCGGAAAACACTGGGCGGGATACACCGTAGACACGGCCCGATCGGTTTTCTAAGGGGAGTACTTTAATGAAATGTTAATTATGACAGCCCTAACTCCTTACTTGCCACTTTTACTATAGGCAGTAATATAATTCGACAACGTTTCGCTCGTATTTAATTTTAATTATATCAAATAAAACTAAAAAAACAAAACATACTGTACTACAAGGGAATAAAACACTTTAACCAACATCATCAACATCATCACCGAGCTTTTTGTCATTATTGAAGGTGAGTTGATGAAGCAAAAAACAGCTGAAAAGAGGCCTTTATTCGAAGACTCCTAGAGAGCACTATGACTGTGCTAACAGGAACCCATTGCTGATAAACGCTTAAAAAGTTAATTGATTCGGTGTTGTTGCTTCTCAACGACACTCATGACCGTCTTGTGATAGCGCGCATGTTTACATTATTACGCTTTAAGTTTGTAACTCTTTTTTTTTTAAGTGTCATGTTTCCTAGATCCCACAGGTTCTTCCACATTTGCCTGCACAGGGCCGAGAGCGAGAGAAGCCATTCCTGGAAGAAAAATGCGTTTTAGTTTAAAAGAGCTTTCCTATGTTATTGCAATTACCCTTGTTTGGAGAACTTTTGATTTCGCTACAGCGGGTCCTCTTCATGCTCAATGCAAAGTGGAATGGTATTATTATTATTATTATTATTATTATTATTATTATTATTATTATTATTATTATTATTGTTGTTGTTGTTGTTGTTGTTTAGTTGCTAATGTACAGTAATTGTTTAATTTAGTGAAGTGTAATGTACAGTAAGAAGTGTATCTCAGGTCTGTCAACCAGCGAGCCAATGTGTGGTTATGTGAATGACGTTAATATTCATTAATTGTTCTAAGTCACAACTCTAAGTCACAGCCCGTTGGACTAAAAATTTATTTCTTGTAAAAAAAAAATACTTTCAGATTAAAATGATCAAATATAATGTTAAATAAGTTACAAAGGAACAAGTAAATTTTTATTCCATGCTGAAAAGAGAAGAAAAACACTACGTTTCGGCTATGGAGCTTCGGGTGTGTTAAATAAGTTAGTTTGCCTTCAGTAGACTTTATACTGGAATATGTAATTTTCAATAGCTTGCTATTTCTGTTATTTTTAAAATGTACTTTCTGATAAATAAAGTAATTTAAATCTAATAATAATTATAGACCAAATGAATCTATACAATCTTATATATATTATTTGATTCTTGAATTAAACATGTTAGCTACAGTACATAACTGGCAAGGAATACGTTACATCTTCTATTTTTGGAAAAAAAACCTGTCTTTAGGTGATACCTTTATCAAAGGAAACATCTTGAAAACAAGAACTTAATAAATAGGATAATACAAAAGTTAGTAAACGGAACAATTATTTTAGAGCAAACTACAGTACTGCACGTTCCTGAGGTAAACAAATACTACATTTCTGCATTCTTTATTTCTATAGAGTGGTGCTTACAATCTGTAGCAAAATCGGAGATTCCTGTCTATAAGTACTTGCAAAAAAGATGTTCAGAACTGTATTAAATATTAGCAGGTGAATGGAAGGATGTGGTGTACACCTGTGTAAGCAATACAATATGACACAGATGTCGTAGCAGGAGAAGGCTTGAAGTCTATACTGGGCTACAGTGACAACACTTCATGTTTTCATTCAGTGTATGTTAGACTGTGGTATTTTCGCACAAATCCAGCCATATCAAGGTGAGCACCACCTAAGGAATTTCCTGCCAACAATGGAACTCTGTCACCTTAGTGTTTGTTCTGTCATGCACATTGATGCTAATTGTCATTTATCTTCAGAGTGAGTCTGAGTAATTCCTGATCCTCTGTTTGAGAAAGACCAGAGCACATGGTAAAACAGCTCTCATCTTATACTGGATGGTAACAGTACACTATTGTGACTTTCCAGTATTGTAACAGTATCAATTCTGTTGGGTGCCTAGTGCTATGTACAGGCTGTCCTCTATTGTATCATCTGTGTATATCATCGGTTCTGTAGTTCCTTTGATGTGACTCCAGCTAATATCACTGTGATGAGTCCAGGTGTCAGAGGATGTATTTTTTCAAAATTAACTTTAACTGAAGGGTCTTTTGTAAACAAAAGCTAAAATTCAACCATGAAAGTGTGTTCTAGCTACAAAAATTATGTTACAAAAGTAAAACGAGGTTTTAACAAAAAAGCAAGGCAAATTGAGGCAAATGTAATGAATTTGTTTCTTATTGTTGCACATCTTTTTAAGTTTCCATTTTTTGTGTTTATTATTAATAATTAGTCATTAGTTTACACTTTTTTGATCCTTAAGAATCATCACTTTAGCTAATGTTTAAATTCTTAAAATGGTAGTTTGTTCTCCAGAGGCAGTAGCAATTAATTTTACATAGTATAACAGTTATGGCGGAGTTGTGAATGCTGTCTCAGTCTTAAATACACTCTCAATCTGTTTTCATTTTGAACAACAAGTAACAGCTCTGGAGCACAGTGTATGTATTTATTTTCATTTATATACTGTACTTCATAATGTCTGTGACTACTGAAGGCCACAAGAAAATATTGTACCACTAGGTGGGACTGTTCTACAGGACAAGATTCCTGATCTCTTTGGAAATTGGTTAAGAAAAAAACAGAAATATACTGTAGTAACACCAACAAAAATATGAAAAGATTTTGTCTCTATAATAACATGTTATCAATGTTATCATTCCGCTAAATTAATTACAGTGTCTTACAAAATTATTCAGACCCTTCCTACGATGTCCCATTCTGTGAAATTACAAAATAATGCATATTTTGTCAACTTTCTGAGGGTAAGATAAGTTACATTAAATGTTAATAAAACTGAAATATATATTTATAGTGTTTTTAGTTAGTGGAAGCACCTTTGGCAGCAATTACAGCCACAAGTGTTTTTGGGTAAGTCTCCACTTGTATGTGTAATTATTGCCCATTTTTTAGCAGTTTTGCTCAAGCTCTCTCAAATTCTATGGGAGCCACTTATGAACAGCAGTTTTCGTCTTTCTGTAGATTCTCACTAGGATTTCAGCCTGGACTTTGACTGGACCACTCAAGAATTTTTTTTTCTTATTCTTAAGCCACTCCAGTGCCAGTGTAGGTTTATCTTTGTGCATTGCACTGTTATCCTGCTGAAAGGTGAATTTTAGTCCCATTTTCAGGTCTAAAGCAGAGTTTCCAGTACTTGGCTCCATCTATGTTCCCGTAAGTCTCAACAAACCCTGCTGATGAGAACCGGAGCTAACACTTAATGCTGCCACCACCATGGTAGACAGTAGGAATCATGTTGACAGTTTCATGCACCATGTTGGGTTTGTGTCAGACATGACACTTTTTATTTAGATCAGAAAGTTCAGATTTTGTCCTGTCTGAGCACAAAACCTCCAAACCATATGGGATTGCCAATGTTTTTTTTTCATACAAGCCCCCTTTGTGGAGTAAGCAGGATATTGTTGGTTGATCCATGGACATTTTTTCCCATTCCAGCCAGTGAACTCTATAACTCTTTCATTGGCCTCAAAGTGCTCTCCCTAACCAGTTTCCTTCTTGTCCATCATCTCGGTTTGGAGGCATAGTCCGATCTAGGTAGTATGTGGGTAACTTCCACTTCTTAATAACTACCTTCTTCATGCTGAAAGAAATATTAAGTATCTTTGAGATTGTTTTCTACCCTTCTTCTGATCTCAATCCTCCTAAAATGTATGAGAGACATTTTTTGAAAGACATTTACGCTGTACATACATGTCCATTATGTTTTTGAAGAAAACATCTTGTCATCTGTGACTAATCATGTTTATGGTCACTTTCATCTTCAAAAAATCATTTAAAACTCAACATTTAGGTCACAGGAACTTGCAAGACAGGCTCATGTTTTTGTGTGGGAAATGGTTTCTCAGCTGAAGTATCTTTGAGCTTTTGAGTTGAACCACTGGATGAGGCATTGCTATCTTGTTTCAGGTTTTTTGGAGTCCCATGCAGAGATGTGTATACATCTCTGGTTACTCAGATAAAGACCTGGAAGACAGCAGCTGGCTGTGCCCACGGAGGAGAGAAGTGCTTGTATCAGGTGTGTACCCATCCCGGTTCCTCCAAATCCTCAGAACACATTGACTAGGAACTAATCTAACATTTTAAATCTACATATTTCAAAACCTGAGATGAGGAGCTTAAACATTAGATAAAGATTCCTTAGTACTCTTTATAACAGTATTATGGTAACTTTTAGCAGTTTTCATAAATATTTCAACAGAAAATTGCATCATGGCTTATGTAACACCATGATGCATTTGTTTTCCTGCTTAGTTTTGCTTTTCCAACCCTCAGTGCTTTACAATCTGTTTACTACAATTTGTACTATACTACATTCTTCTGTGCTTTACCATGGTATATCATATTAATATGTTGTAAAATATTTTTTTTTAAATGTAAATGGCAGTTCTTTCATTTTTCCATAAAAATATAGCAAACATTGTACGGCACCCTGGCAGTGCAATGATAAGTACTATATGACAAGCATCACCTTTGATGCCTCAGTTAAAATCACCTGTCTCACTCATGTCATGTCTCAGCTAGGAGAAGGTTTGTATTCAATATTCAAAATGCTGTCTTTATCTGGAATATATTATTAGCAAGACATAGTAACATAGAGTCATGCAAAATTAGTGTAATGTGACTTCTGGGAAGAACCAAATTATATAAAATAAGAAAAACAGGTGTCCTAGAGGACAAATAGCAGCCTTCCCAAAAGACATTGATCACAGGGCTTTGTAAAAGATTTTGAGAAGGAACCTCTGACAAGTTCAAAATGGAACAAAGTCCAAATTTTATGCCATTGTTTCCTTTAAGGTACCAAACCTATACATTGTGAAATCATGTCTTTGTTTACCACAGCTGGAGTCAGCCAATGTGCACTTCATCAAGGCCAAGCACACCACCCCTGTGAAGAGGTATGTGGATGACCTCAGCTTCAGGTTGGTCCCCTACCAGCTCAATGCTCACTGCCATGTCTCGGTAAGTCTAGCATACCACGTAATCCAAAATCCAATGTGAAGACTATCTCCAAACAGCTCCTTAAAATTGAACAATGATATCGGAGCTGGATCAGTATAACAGTTAAGGTGTCGGCTGTATTAAAAATACTGCAACAGAGCAGAGTGGGAAGGCTTTATTAAAAGTAAGTCATCTTAACGATTAACTAAAATCCTGCACTGTAAATATATTTTTATTCTTAACCTTAGAAACCTTAACCATAGAATTATAAGTTCTATGAAGAAAGGGATCACTGTACTCAACTTGGCTATGTGATGCTAAAACTTGTCAATTCCAGTGTTATACAGTAAATTCTTCCAAATGCAAATAGATACTTTGCTGATGTTCTTTGGATAATAATATATATATTCTGCGGCCAGTTTCTGATTGCTTATTTTATTAATGCCATGGATTGTGATATAAAAGATGAGTCTTAAAATGCTCATATTTCTGATTTGCTCTTCTAATCATTAACAGGCTCTCTCAGTGTCCGAGGCCTGGTACACTGTTATTGATTATGGCACCAACTACTGCAACCTCTTTAATCTTGTGGAGGGTAAGAACAGGGATCTGCTTTTTTAACACCATACGTCCATATGTCATACTGGTGATTCTCTGTGCCATTTATTATAACTGCTTACTTTTCTGTTTTGTATGCAGGAAGTGGACTAACCAGTGTCTCAGACTACAAGGAAGTGACCAATGATTTTATCTGCACTCAGCACTCTACTGCTAATTGTACTATTTACTGAGGCTGACTTGAGCTCTCAGCAGCTTAATTACCTCTGTTTATCTTTATTAACGGTTTTATTTTATGGTTGTTATTAACCAACTCTCTGTTTGACACATTAACGACAATGAAAAAATTAACAGCATTGCAAAAAATTGTAATTTTCTTCAATAATTGAATTCAAACCAATTACAATTTACCAGAATTTCAATTAATTTAACACAATATTTGATTCATAGTCATTTGTAATAAAACATGTAAACTGAAATCCACACGTATTGCTAAATGATGGGTTTATTGGATCAAAGTTTCGTTTTCCCTTTCTGCAAAGAAAGAATATATATATGATCTATACAATATAGAAACAAATAATTAAATGTGTGATGTTAGAATTGCTTGCAGAAGATGCTAAACTTAATAAACCAGAAGTATTTCTAAAATAATATGAATAAAAACGTAACATTATTGAGAAATACATAAAAAACAGCATATTATTTAAATTGAATCATTTAATTGTAATTATTGCAGTAATGTGGTGAAACTGTGGTTTCTGCTCCTTAAAGAGAATCTCTTCTGCTCTTTGAAACTTAATGTGACTAGGAAAAACCTGTAACAGAGGCAAACATTAACTGAGCAGACTTGTATTTTCTTATACTGGTCTATTTTTATATATTTCTGCTCTGCATTTCTGTACTATTTACGTAAAAAACAATAAAAAAAAACATCCAGGGGAAAGGAATCAACACAATGTTACCTATATTGTAGCAATTCCCCTTGAAGAGATCAGGCTGTTTCACAAAGAGAGATTACTCAGATAAACGGGTAATTTTAATAAACATGGTGACATGTCTGGATTTTCAGTTTCATGAGCCAGGATTTGATTGTATCCAGTTAAGTAACTACAGAAACACATCCTCTATTCTTAACCTGCTCCGGGGCAGGTTAAGGGACATGTTTAATATAACAGATGCTCTGGACTGCACAAACATCCTCATTAAAGCCACCACAGGGTCAAACTAGGCTGATTTTATGTATATTCCCTTGACCCATTGTTATTTTGAGTTTGTTTTTATCTAAAGAGAAACAGATTAAACAATTATTAAACATGGAATCACAAAAACATTGTGGTGCTACTGTACCTGTTTCACATAAAAGTCAAATTTCAAATGAAAATTTTTATCAATTTGAGTAAATTAGATAATGTTCTTCTTTTTGTGTAATTCAAACCAAACAAATGTAATTACAATTATATATATTTCAGACAAATGTATAAATACCGTATGTTGACATGAAGGTAACAGTTGACATAAGAGTAACATACTGAAGGTGACAGTAGTAATAACATTTCAAATTGATTAAAATAATTAATATAATTGAATTATAAAATGTAGGTTCCACCCTCTCTTGGTGGTTTAAAATACTTATATAGCTTACTGTATATTTGTTCAAGTAGATGTTTTTTTTTGTTTCTTATTTGTCCTTACAAGTTTTCATTGGAAATATACTTAAAATGACCATGTTGAAACTTTCCCAGATTAACCACAGCAAGCGACCAAGTCAAAGGATTCAATAAAAATGTTAGTTAAAAAGTTTGAATACTATTGTGTTCCTTATTTTTTATTTTCAGCTACTACTACCTGCTGTATATAGTATAAATATATTTATACTCATAAATAAATATTGTTAATAACATTTGTAAACATTAGTAGTTCAGGTGGGCAGCTGCATCAGCGTGCGTAGGCTGCAAAGGAACAAGTAATAGGTTTATTCCATGCTGAAAAAAAGAAGAAAGAAAACACAACGTTTTGGCCGTGGAGCCTTCTTCAGGTGTGAGAAAGACAAGGCAGTAAGCAAAGGTAATGTAGCGGGAGAACAAAGGCTGGGGGAGAGTAGTGAGAGGCGGGAGCAGGGGACAGAAAGAGAGGCCAATCAAGAGGTGTGAAGTCAGAATAGGTGTAGAGAGCTGTGAAATGAAACCTCCAATGGAGGGATCATCCTGTAGGATGGAAAAGTTGTTGTTAATAGTCCTGGGGATAGGAAGGATAGGCTCTCCTATGTTTTCTTTCTTCTTTTTTTTCATTGTGGAATAAACCTATTGTTCCTTTGTAAACATTATTTTACATTGGTTATTTTTACTTTCAGCTACCAAAAGTTTCCCTTTATATATTAATATATTCTATATTAAGTGGAAGTTAAAGAAGTTTTAAAACATGATTATACAGTACAGTATGAATCTACCATTACATTAACATCTAATGCACCACTAGAGCCACCTATCAATCTTCATTGGGCAGTGATGAGCTAAATTCAGCATGCCAAAACATACCATAATATACCGCACCTTGTTTACTACTGATGCACGTTTTGACATACATGTCTAGATGGCTGCATTGTAAATAATTCACCTGTCACTGTAAAGATATATCATGCATGTCATATTTTTATGCCCTGAGCAGTGCAGATATATTTAATATTGTACTGATTTTTGTCAAAGCAAGGGTCTCATGTCTCCCAGAGCTTGCTGTCATTTGACTTTCTTGTTCAAGAAAAATTGCTCCAAGTTAAATCTGCTCAAAGATAAAATGTGTACATGTATTTACTGTATGTGTATTCTATTTCACAGCTAAATTCATATGCTAGATTTGCCTCATTCAGAAAATTGAAAGGATAACTTATCTATGAATAAAGCCTGTGATTTTGTCTCACAATCAGCATGAATGTTTAAACACTCTTTATTAGATTGTGTAAAATGATGTTGTTTAGGTAAGGTGCTCTTAACACATTTATACTTGCATTCTCACATGCCTTTCTGTGAACTTAGTTTGCTAAGTGATATGTTTATATTCTCATGTGCAACAGTAAATAACTATTTGTTAGTGTTCAGGAAAATAATGTGCAATCCCACAGATACTAATTTGTTAAAGCCATGTTATTTTATTATTCAAGAAATATAAGGATTTCAGATTGACCATCTCCACAGTTATTTCTGTTAATGGATATTTTTTATAAAGATTTCCACCACACTGTTTCAGTTTAAAAAGAAACAAACATGGGTTGTTGAGAGACTGGATTTCATCCAGGGTGACATTAGTCATTGGTCTTTGCTATGAGCCCTATTTTCCATTATCTTATTTGCAGAAAAATTACAATCTTCCCTTTAAAAATGTACTGTAGAAATAGATGAAGAAATTATAAGAATTGCCTGAAACCCCACTGATGTCAAAGTTATAACATTACAGTATTTTTATAATGGTAGATTGAAGCCTTTAATGATGAAAGTTTTACAAACTTTACAATTGCAGCATGACAAGGAAAAGCATCTGTGTAACACTCACGTTATAATCTAAAAGAGATTGGAAAGGATGCTGATGTGAATGGGTGCGTGGTATGTTCCTAGATCTTCCTGTTATCCACGATGAACTCCTTAGTTTTGGTGGTGTTCAGAGAGAGGTTGTTGTCCTGACACCATGCAGTCAGCGTTTCTACCTCCTTCCTGTACGCGGACTCATCACTGTTCGTGATCAAGCCGATGTTCATTGTATCGTCTGCGAAATTGATGATCGAATTTGATTTGTTCCTGGCAATGCAGTCGTGGGTGAATAGGGAGTAGAGGAGAGAGCTGAGTACACAACCCAGGGGGGCACCAATGTTCAGAGTTAGGGAGGAGGATGTATTTGTGCCTACTCTCACTACCTGAGGTAGGCCCATCAGGAAGTCCAGGATACAATTGTAGAGAGGGGAGCTTAGTCCGAGGTCTTGGAGCTTGGTGAAAAGCCTTGAGGGTATGATGGTGTTGAATGCTGAGCTGTAATCAACAAACAACATTCTCACATATGTTTCTTTCTTGTCTAGGTGTGAGAGGGTAGTGTGTAGAGCAGTGGTGATGGCGTCCTCAGTTGAACTGTTTTGTTAGTACGCAAATTGCAGTGGGTCCAGGCAATAAGGAGGTGGTGTGCTTTGATCAGCCACTTGTAGCATTTCATGATGATGGATGTGAGTGCAACGGGGCAGTAGTCGTTTAGGCAGTTGACTCCAGTTTTCTTGGGGATCGGGATTATCTGTCAGGACGATAGTCTGCCCACTAACAAAAGTAAAAAGATAAATCTTACCAAAAAATACCTACAGATGTCAGCAAACTCATTTGTTCAGAGGACTGTATTGTTTCTTCTTTCACAGGGAAGAATAAGTTGGATACATGTATCTGAAAGGTTTATAATGTAGAATTGGCAGCCCTCCTGTAACAAGGAGGAGATCTTAAAGTTCCATATGGTAAGTTTCTGGTACTAGGGAAACTGCACTTTAAGTCATTAATGGAGAAGCATACAGAGGAATCTAAAAATGTCTCATGTAAATTTCCAGATTACATTTTCGATAAAAAATCTCGGTTCATCAATAATGCCTTAACTGCAAGTGATTATTTAAACATGTACAGTATAGCAATTTCCTGAATAGTTGTAAATTCTGTAACTTGAGAGAGGAAAAACCATTTAATTTGCAGTTAAAGTTGGTTTAATAAAAAACACCCAGCTTCAAGCTGGCACTTGATGAGAAAACCTTTCCACATTAACATAATGTATTTAGGAGGCAGTGATCTGTCTAGATATAAGTAACCTAACCAGCCAAGACTCTCCCTGATTTCAAGGTGCTATAGTCCTGTAAAACTTTATATAAAACACAAATATTAATTGCTGAAAGCCTAGAAACAGATAATTTAGATGAGTGAAGTCAATAACTAAGGACCCCACTAAGTGGGCTACTCTGTTTCCAGATATAATTGGTTTAGAGTGTGCTGAAACAGCATTTATTGCATCCAAACATTGGCTGATTATATGTGTGCTCCTGTTTTTGGCACACATTTTGTTTGTATTCCACAACAGCCATGGTGTGGAAAGTGGTGTGGGAGCCCAGAAATCTTCAGTGCATTTTGATTAATAGACTTTTCTCTTTAAATGCAGTTGTGCAACTGCTGAGGGTTTATTTGGCCAAAAATATTCTTAACAGGAGACTCATACATCAAAAAGAAACATTCTGAATGACTCAGTTTGGTGTTTGTCGATGTCAGTGTTCTGTATTTCATGGTTTTATACAGTATGTCTGTGTCTGCTTTACTAGGTGCTCCACTAGATGGCACAGACTCCATAGTTGCAGTAGCTAATTCAGTCTTAGACTAAAACAAGCAAAGCATACAAGATGTTACCAAGACTTAGAAGAATGAGACAAAGCACTTGGTACCAACTCAGAAAAAAATGTAACAAACAGAAATTAATGTTCTTTTAAAAAGACTATAAATCATTTTTACATTTACATTTTCTCTAAGGGCTATTCTCTCCCAAATAAGCTTTGATATTGGCATCAATTCGCAACATTAATAAGCACAGGCAATATTCTTACAAATTGATTAATGAAATATAATTAACTATCCAATTCTTTGAGGACATTTCTTCATTCCAGACTACCAGAGGATCCTTAGGGAACATATCTTCCGCTTTATTTCAAATAAATGTTTTCAATTGTACAAACTGGCAGCTTACAGTTGATTCTGAAATCGGGTGTGCCAGTGGACATTTTTTATATGAGTAATGGTTTGAAATTAAACAGAATGATGACATAGCCTACAGTACTGCAAGGTCCCAGCATTCTCTCCCAAAGTTTCACTTTAAAACAAGACTTCCAAGCGATGCAGCTCAAACACTGCAGACTACAGTGATTCAACAAACAGAACTCTCAGAATCACATGCTTTCCAGGTCACATAATAGCCCCAAACTGCAGCAATGTTTAGTATAGGACTGAGACTGAGATCATTACAGTAGCTTCTGGTCTCCAGAAATCTAACACTGAAAACACCATTGAGAGATTGCATGGTGATGTACAGTATAGTGTGGAGAATTATTAATTTTGTACTGTAGAGTACAACGTTAAAGCATTGCATTCTGTACAAAGTGGCACAACAAATGAGTATTGGAAATAATCAGACTTGTTGGGTTTTTAATGCTTGTCGGGTAAACGTGTTGGATATTAAATTTAAACATTTTCAAAATTTACTAAATAAAGTGTATTTTTTACACCAACATTTTATATTATAATCCCACTGCACAGCAGATGAAAATCTTACTTTGCACAATAAAGTGAAAAAGATTATTTAATCTCAAACAATGAATTAGGTTTCTTTAATCTGACGTAAAGCTAATGGTTTTAACAATCAATTGTTTTTAAAATAAGAAATTAGTATTTCATTAATATCTCAAAATCAAACTGTATTAAAAAAGCATGAGACAAAAAATGATGGCTATTTTGTTTGTTTTTTAGTGTATATACAGTACATGAATTCCCTTCTCAGGTAGGACAGAAAGACTTAGTTTTGCAAACATTTGAACATTGGACCAGACATTAGCCCATGGTGAAATACAGTATGTACCGTAGACTCCTTCTTGTTATTTATAGATTTGAATGTAGCACCTACAGAGAGCAATGTGGGTATATTATTGTGGAGAATAACTCCCTTTCATCAGTGTGATTTGGAAACCCAGAAGATAGACGCGAAGGATTGTTTTCAGCTCTCAGGCAGTTTTTATTTTGATGACATTTGTCATTGATAAAAGGGTGCAAAATCCTCTCAAAACCAATTAAGCTGTTTTAGCCCCAGGGGGAGGCATATAACAGGCTGTGATGGAACAAAACCAGAGTGGAAAGGGGTAATCAGTAAGTCGGTATTGAACAATATTGAAAACTGCAACAATAGCATACAATAAATCATTCTGAAAGCTACATTGGATACAGACATTCAAGGACAAACAGGTTATCCTCTTAAGAACTGAGGTAACTAGGTATTTTTTTACCAATTCAATTTCTTCATAACACCAGTGTGTTAGCCTTGGAGGGCAATCTTGTCCTTTAGTCAGTCCATTTTCTGTGCCACCTCCATGGGCTGTTGTTTCCTGATGCTTTTGCACTGGATCGTTTCATACAGCTTGTTCCAATAATTACATTTATTCCAAACATTAGAGTCATCAGCTGGAGGGTGTCTGTTTTCTCCATGTCACTCTTATTCACCATAAAGAAAAATATTAAAGAAAACATAAATCTGCCAATATATGATTAATTTCCCTTTTCTTAAACTTTTTGATCCTTTCAGTATACTGTGTCTATGAATTGTTCAATACACCTGTGCCTCTTTTTATGAACTAATTTGTTCCCAGAAACCTGTTCATATAGCAAAAATTCATGAAAAGAAAAAACAATGTCTAAAATTTCTTAAAAGGAAAATTACAAAATATAACCCCTTCCTTTACTTTTCTGAACAAAAAATTACAAAAGGAAACAATAATGACTAAAGTTCATATTGTGGTTTATGTTTTTAGTCATAAAAAACTGCTTACCTAGACATCATTAATCGTACCTACGTAGAGTACAGTACTGTACAGTAACCACTTTATTCTCATACAAAAAGTAAGACCACACACAATAGCGAACAATGCATGAAGCAAGTCTTTAACTGTATCACATGTCTCTTGTGTCACTCTTTAAGGCTCTGTGCTAGCTCTCACCCAGCACAATTAGTGGAATGTATTGCGTACAGTACGCTCGATATGAAATGATTTGTATGACGCCTTCGTCTTCACTCTCTACAATTGGCGTAGGTTTTGAACTTTTTCTTCGTATCACTTCTTCGTACTTTTGAGGGTAGCTTTTGTTATCCGAAATATGAGTTAGAATTCATATATTTGCAGTATCCAATTTTCATGAAAAAAAAATGGATTAAGTCTGGAGATTGCCTTTTGTCAAATATGATGACTTTATCCAGCTTGTTCCAAGTATTAGAATCATGCAGCATCTGTTTTTGTGTAATTACACACATTACCACCTCTCCCATTACATTTGCTACTTGTAGAAGGACGTTCAACACTTGTAGTATTTTCAATTGATCCAAAAGGTTTAAATTGAACTGATTTATTTAAAAATAAAATAGTAAGGTCTTTAAACATTACATTTCCAATACTTGAGGGCACTTAACAGTACATCGGAAAACATAAACAATGGTAACAAAGGCCTTGTACACAACACTGTATGTTTTGCTTGTCAGCAATCCCAGGATACCAAAGTTTTCCTTGTCAATTTTTACAATCTTACATCTTACTTGTAGATTTAAGATGTAGATGTTTCCAAAGGATTTCAAAGTGCTCTTCTACTCAAAATCTTTGTAAGAATACTGGTACTGGACTTCTGACAGATGTCACAACAACTGTTATGAAGATTTTTTTTCATCTTTGCTTTTCCCTTCCAGTAGTTAGACAGCAGCAGCACAGACAGTGAATGTGACATCTTTGAAGAACCTGACATGGATTATGAATCACGTTGCCTAGCTTTCTCAGCTTCACTTGACAAAACTGGAGATCATTGGGAAAATCGAATTGAATTCAGTTCTGTAACATTTTCTTAACAAGCTTTAAATGAATGGGCTGCTTCCATTCACTACACAATCAATATTGCAAATGACACCTACTTAATCTTTTGCTGCTTTGCATATCCTGAGCACAATGTGACAGACAGAAAGAATTCACAATCAATTGAGGTATACAGCACCTTGCAAAAGTATTCAGACCCTCACACAATTTTCAGTTTTTGTTGCTTTAAGGTTTGCAGTCATTCACAAGCTACCCCACACATACAAAGCAAAAAAGGTAGAAGTAAATTGATCATTAATATAAAAGAAAAATGAAAACTTATGACATACATTTTCAAGCCTATTGCTGTGACAAACCTAAATTAGTTTAGGTGGGTAGCTGCGTCAGCATGCATAGGCTGCAAAGGAACAAGTAATAGGTTTATTCCATGCTGAAAAAAAGAAGAAAGAGAACACAACGTTTCGGCCGTGGAGCCTTCTTCAGGTGTGAAACTAAATTAGTTTCCGTGCAGTAATTACCTTAACAAACCACACAATTAGTTGAGTAGCCTCTTTGTGCAATAGTAGTTGTTTACATGATTTCAGAATAAATACATCAGTGTCTATGACATGTATTATTCAGTGATAGTGATAGTGATTTTAAGACAAAGATTCAGCTATGAAGAGAAAGAACAACTGGGATAAAGTTGTATAAAGGCACAGGCTCAGCTCCCACTCCAAACCTACTTCATTATTAAGAACAATTAAATAAATGAAATATATAACTAGAAAACCTTTATTAAAAAGCTTTGAAGATCACATAAAAACATACAAAGAAGAACAAGAAACATTTGACAAAGGTAGAATGCATTTTAACATTGAAAGTAATTACATGAAACATGAATCTGTTAACTTCTCATAAAAACACCTCTAGTAATCTACATGTATAGCTAGAAAATGTGGCCTGTGTACCATTCACTAGTTATATGGATCTGACAGACTCAAAAACAAATTAAATACAAGTGCATTATTGCAGTGATTTGATCTGGCGTACTTCTATTCTTTTTCTGCTTCTTTTTCTCAGTGCCAGATGGGTATGTCCTTTTACAGGACGGATATGCATACCAGTTGCAACTAAATAATTTTAATTTTAAACTATAGCCAACATGCCATGTATTTCGCTTCCCCTCTAACTGCAATGGGAGTTATTTGGTTCCCTTCCTTAGTGTAGATGATGAGCATCAAAGTGAGCGCAATTCCTGTTGAATGGTATGCGCTCATTCCATATTTCATATTCTCAACTTGATTTTCCAACTCAAATCCCAGCATTATTTTGGACAGTTTAGTTCTGGCATTAGAAATCCTGATCCTTTTATTGAATAATCCATAAAAATACATTAGATTAAAATGTAATTATTTAAAATAATATTTTTAACATTATAAAATACTGTATGTATAACATACTTTATATTGTAGGGGTTTTGTGCATTTACTGGGACAATTACTAATTGTAGCAGTAAGTCACAAAATGATTCTTTGATGGCTATTAGAAAACCGACCTTGCGGGATAACTCAGCAACGCACACACACGGATACTAATACACGACAATACATTTATTAATACATAAAAAGTATGTATTATGTACATAAAAAGGCAGGCTGGGGGTTAGCCTGGGCTCAGCTGTTCAGGAAATGCCGTATAGAAACATATGCCCTCAGGCCACAGACGTGGGGTGACCTGGTGCTAGGTGGGTCTCAGGACATCCAAACCTCAATGCTGAGCGAGGAGGAAAGTGTGACCCGGAAATATATAGCCAGACAGAGAAACACCAGAAGGACAGAAAAGCACAGGAAACTAGGGACAGGACAAAGTAGGAGCACCCACTAGCTGTAGAGGGCATGACAGGTAGGTTATTTGGCTTCTGGAAAAATTGGCCTTGTGCGTGTGCATGTATGCATTTGTGTGTCTGTGTCCCCTGCGATGGTCTGGTGTCCCGCCCAAGGTGTACCCCGTCTTGTACCTGACCTATTGCTTGCCAGAATAGGCTCCAGCTCCCCTGCAACACTACAGTGGATGAAATGGTTAAAAAGTGATAGATTCAGTGTACAATGAATATTTCTATTAATAAAACCTGAAAAAGGATAAAAAGCAACTTACAGACTCACTGAAAATGGAAACAGTTAAAGCTAATGCTGCCATAGAGGAAACTGAAATGAAAACAATTAACTTACTGTTAGTGGCAGACTGAATGGTTGTGGTTATCTTTTTATTTGGATAGTAAGTACTTAAGTAAGTACAGTTTGAAAATTCAGCTGAAACACATACAGTACCAGCTTTGGCTACTTTAACCAGAAGTATTTCTTAAGACAGAGCACAAGCCAGACTGAAAAACAGTCCTTTTGAGTAACACAAAATAAAAAAATCTTACTATTTGAATTCAATTCATGCTATGAGTGAAATAATATTAGGTCTTGTATGTCTCATCTAGCAGAGCTGTCAGAATTCAGAATGAACCCTACAGAAGTTTGAAAGCAGACTCCAGCCAGCTCATCCCAGGAGCTCTCATTAAGACCTTGGATCAATCATTTACTAACCAATTGACTAAAATGGGCTGAATGCATCCCTGTTATCTGTAACCATTCTTCTGATATTGATGTCATGATACCCGAGACACTATTGCCTCGGAACTGCTAGCTTGAAATTGGGTACAATTGGCTGGACCAGGTATTGTCAACAATATTTGTGGGGACCCTTATGTCTTTGGGTTTTTTTTTAAGTGAAGGAAGAAAGATGTTTCACTTTCAGTCCTTTATTAACACTTTAATTCAAATAATAATGTGCTTGGCCCATAGTTTTGTTACCTGCTGTAAAAAACAATGGGTGTCATTAGTCAGATCAGTTGGAATCTAACTATATAAGTGGAATTATTGAAAAGTATTTTATTATGTTTAATAAATCATAACTAACCTTTTAAAAAGGTTAAACTGTCAATACTTCTGTTTTCAAGTACATGATAACTAGACATTTTATGCCAAACTAAGAAAGTGTTATGCATTCCACACGCTCTGACAAACGCCTTCACATTCTCACATGCACCCACTTAAACAGACGCTCACACCGCAACTAATCTAAACCCTCCTCTTTTTCCTTACTGTCACTCACTAATTTGGATTCTCCTTGGAGCTCCCTAGTGTGCCTATCCTTCTTCTAACAGTTCGAGCTCTTCGTTGCTTCCTGGACTCTCGCTAGTTTCTGACCCCGTTTCTGCCTTAGCGATTTGGATTTGTGTCACAGTAAGGTGAACCCTATGGGCGAGGAATGTTCCTGCCTTGTGTACGCCTACGCCACCTAGCAATACAAACAGGGTGCTAGGGCCCCTCTACATTACCACAGTTTCAGTTATCTCCCAAAATCACCAATGCACACACAGACCAGCGACAAGCGACATGTATTGTATAAGTGCCCTTTTATTTTCTAACTACATTCACATTCACTGTCACCCAAAAACACAATGAAAACAGCATTTGCAGCAGCAAAAGGTCCTTCCCAGGGTCATAATGAATACAGAGGGGCAGCAGTCTTCCCTGTAAAATACTGAAAGGGGCCACTCAAACGTTTCTACTTAGTAGCTGTAGTCTTTGATGGCCCACTTGAAAGAGAGGGGTATCGCCCAGTCCTATTTTCCCAGTCTCCGTTCAGGTAACAATAGAAATCCTCAGTGGGCTATATTACATTCCCCTTAGTTTGAATCGGCTAGCTGTGCCAGTTTCCTTGTTCCTCGCCTTCAGGTGTTAAAAGTCTCTGTACAGTACCTCTGTTCCAATGCCAATGTCTCCCGTGGTCGTCAGTTACTGAACCAGTATATCCTTGCCTCCAGGTATTAGAAGTCTCTGCACAGTACCTCCGTGGTCTCACACTCTGCAGCATCCCTTGTGGTGCCCGTGTTGTCTCCAGGGTCCAGTGGGAATCGAGAGCCCCCTCTGTTCTGTCTCAGGTGTTTATCCCACTCTTTAGCCAATCCCTCTCAGGGGGTTTCCACTGTCCCTGTCAGAGTCAGGTTTGCCCATTAATTTTCCAGGAGGAAGCTCGTGATGTTTGAGGGGTGTGTGAGTGCCGAGCTACAGTAGGTGTTATGGGCCCTTATCACCTGTTCACTCTCCAGCTCTCCTTCCTCTTCCCTTGGTCTGGATAAAACTGGCTCAGCGACTCCTCACACCTCCAAGTATCAATACCTAATTGCTTCCTGACCGACTTGGGTTTGACCATTGTTACTGACTGTTCCTGCTAGACTGTATTCATTAGAACAACTGCAGTCGCCACCCTTGAGTGAGAGGAAACACCATCCTGGAAATCAACATAACCTAATCAATCCCAGCCTGCCACTGCCTCAATGGCCCACATCCTGCGACATTTGTTGTCTCGATTGAATTGTCCCAACCCGGTTTTGACTTTTGCCTGCCCATTATTTTTTGAATATCAGGACTTGTGTTTCTTATTTTGTAACCTTTTCTGTAAGGACCTCCTGCTAATGCTCGGGGAATTTACCCACTTGAGCCCTGCACAGGGTCTTGATTTTTTTCGCATAAACGATTGGTAACAGAAAGATTACTTAACGCTATATAGTTTCAAATAAACATTTGGGGGTAGGAAAAACCCAATTCCTGCTTACTTCCATCTTTCCAGCATGTATTGGTACAGTTTAAAGTGAATAAGAAGTGTCTCTTGGATTTAAAATAAAATTTGTCACACTTGGCAGAGTAAATGCTTCTAGCTTCAAAGGATATTTGAGAGACCTGGGAGGTCCATTCAGCAGAAAAAATTGTAACATTTACAGTACCTAAGTATACTAACTTGGGTAAGATGTGGGTTAATGATTGTCAAGGAGTAATACAGAAACACACAATATAAGATCACATTAAGAGCACAGAGAAGAGGGAAGAAAGAATAAGAAGGAGGAAACAACGAGAAGAGAGAGGAGTTGTGAACTGAAGCTTGTGCCGGGTGAGAGCCCCTACTTCATGGTCATCCAAACCTGACTGGACTTAAGTATTTGAATCTTGTTAGAGAGAGCATGCTATTCTGTGTTTTTTGGCAACTTGGGCTTCCTGGGTAAAAGATTACCTAATGAATAATTGCTCTTGCAGCACATCCCTGGCTCATACATTATTAAAGGGGGGTTCCTCCCAACAGCCAAAAACCTTATATACTGGTTGCTATTCTCCTCAACCAGGAGAATCCTAGTTAAGTTTTAAATTCACTATTCAAATCACAACTCCTCCACATTAATTAGGGTTTGACTGCATACAGTACATATCACAAAAAAATGAATACATTAATTTGTAATCTGTGTCTTTGTTGACAGAAACTCATTCAAAGAAAACAAAAGAGGGCTGAAAAAAATCTGCAAAAAATGAAATGTCAATATAAAGAAGCCTAGTCAACAAATTTTCTAGGGTTGCCCTTTATCTTTGATTTATCTGTCATTTAAAACCAGGAAAATTAATAAGGTATTGCTATCATTCCTTTTTTCATAGTATACTGCAAAGATCAAGTCACCACAAATTAAAATAAATAGCAACAACCCAAGAGATCTTGTCTCAAGTGCAAGATTTACAGCAGCCTTTCAAGTAACAATTTTAATTTTATGCATTTTAATGAAAACTACTTCACATGATTTCATTTAGCAAAGGCATCCATGGTATGGGAAGTGATAATTATATTCAAACATTAATTTAGGCGAAGACAGAGGGGAAAGAATGATGAATGGTGGTCATGTATATACTGTATATACATGTTCATTCTCTCTTTCTTTCAGTGTCTGATCAGTCATATTAAAATGACAAATAATTGCAATTTCTTCATGAAGGAATGATGTGAGCTTTCCATTCGAAAAACACATTAGGGACCAACTGTGTCCATTTGTTACATTTTGCCAGGGAAGCACAAGACTTAATGAAAGTGAAAGAAAGGACACTGATGGAGGACGGTGACACTATCCCTTTGTCTGGAGTGGAGCCCTGACATGGGTATTAATAAGCAGATTGGGGAGTTCAGCCTCCTGTCTCTGTGATTGTCGGGTGCAGGGGATTTAGAAGCAAGCAAGTAATGTAATGAAATATCTTAGCCAGGAGGATTGAAAGAAGAGAACTATTAGCCATACAGGGTCATGGTGCTAACTGTCCCTTGTTGCACAAAGTAATACCTTTCGATTTCTGAAAGCAAACACAATTTCAATAGAAAGATTAATAGGATTCTTTTCATTTGCTTGTTTATCAGATGGCTTTAGCTTCGAACTGTATTCATGATGGTTGAACTGTAAGAAGTGAGACTGCTTTTCACATTATTTATTAGTCTAACCTTTTCATAACCTCTTATCAAAATCTCCTCATGTCCGTTTAAATGACTGAATGTCACTGTCAGCATAGATAGCAAATTGAGATATACACTCTCCTCAGGCAGATACCATAGACTTTACTTTGCAGGAAAATTAAAAAAAAACGATAATATTATTACAAGGCATGTCAAAGTAAATAAAGAAGTTGGACCCATTTTTGCTTGAACTGTGGCACAGAACTAGCAGCCATATCACCCTGCAACTCACAACTAGCAACCCACTGAAGTTAAGCAGGTGTGAGCCTGGTCAGCACCTGGATGGAGACCTCCTGGGAAAAACTAAAGTTGCTGCTTGAAAAGGTGTTAGTGGGGCCAGTAGGGGGTGCTCACCCTGTGGTCCATGTGGGTCCTAATGCCCCAGTATAGTGACGGGGACACTATACTGTAAACAGGCGCCATCTTTCGGATGGGATGTAAAACCGAGGTCCTGACTCTCTGTGGTCATTAAAAATCCCAGGGTGTTTCTCAAAAGAGTAGGGGTATAACTCCGGCATTCTGGCCAAATTTCCCATTGGCCTTTACCAATCATGGCCTCCTAATAATCCCCCTCTATGAATTGGCTTCATTACTCTGCTCTCCTCCCCACTGATAGCTGATGTGTGGTGAGCGTTCTGGCGCACTATGGCTGCTGTCGCATCATCCAGGTGGAGCTGCACATTGGTGGTGGTGGAGGGGAGTCCCCATTACCTGGAAAGTGCTTTGAGTGGAGTGTCCAGAAAAGTGCTATATAAGTGTAAGCAATTAAATGACTTTGGCAATCATATACAACATATAAAGTGAAACATACTTTGCACTTTTTTCCAGAATTCACATGGATCAGGAATCCAGAGAGAAAGGGAATAGTGTCTCTGTTCAATTCCCCAGGTACCAAATATGTGGGTCTGGTGAAATGTATTCAAGACAGGGTTTATGAGAAGAATGGGATAAGACAGATTTAGAATCTGTATACAATGAATTACTTCATTTTAAAGGTACTGTATGTAATGTGATACACCAAATTGATTTATTTCAAAGGTAAGTAAATCCACCCATTTTCCAACCAGAAACACGGTCATAGGAGAGCTGGAGCCTATCCCAGCAAGCACCAGGCAGGATACACCCTAGACAGGATGACAGTCAATCACAGGGAGACACACACATGCACACATTCACACCAGAGCCAATTTTCCCAGAAGTCAATTACCCTAACAGCATGTCTTTGGACTGTAGAAGGAAACTGGAAAACCCACTTGAAAACAGGGAGAATAAACAAAGCTCCAGGATCCCAGCAATGCTAACTACTACACCACTGTGGTGGTGTACAATGCACGGTGCTTGAATGCAAAATAATTCCAGTGTTTAAACTGGTAGTCAATAGTTTGCTTTTATAACCAGTATCAACTTACCTGTTATCAGCCAACGGCAAACTACCGAACCTCATACCCAGCACTGGTGATTGGGGTAAGAGAATAGAAATTCATGACCAGTGGAACTGTTCTAGCCAGTAGTAGGTTTCATATGCTCCCCTCCTAATAGGACTTTTATTCCTGCTGATTTTATTGATGCTGAAATAAGTTGCTTTTGGATTGCAGTTAATAATAACTGTCCTGTCAGAATCTATCATCAGAGCCAGTACTTGACATGCACATGTATTTGTACAAATAGATATTACAATAAAGGTAATGAAAACATGGTAAAATATAGTATTTTTTTTCCAACAAGAGAGCAACAAGAGAATTAACTTCAGAATGTATGACAAATTGTATAGAATAACCCACAAACTCTCAGCAAAAGCAGTTGGAAAACTAAAGCTAAAATATGTAATTTTCTTCTTTGCTTTTTTATTTCAAAAACCTTTATATACTGTATTTTCTAGAGCTGAATGCAAAATGAAGAACCTTTTCAACTTAATTTCAAAGATAAGCCACTCAGTATTTTGCAATGCACACACAAAACAAGTAGGGATCCTGACCACTGAAAAGTATTGCCTTATGTCCTCCAAACATTCGATCTCTTCCAAGTTGAACACACAAATAACTCTTAATGCTAACATTAGGTAGCCTTGCAATCCCTCACTCTGGCTCACTCATCCATTTTCCCTAGCCCTGTGTATTAGTATCAGTCATTGTGGATCGTGATCCAGAATATTCTTGTGCAGTGAAAAACAATGGAATTAGACTTAGTGCTGGAGAAGATTACTTTTTGACTCACAGGCAGGGTGGTGAAGAGGGGAACCTACGTAAAGATTTTCTCCAGCTGGACAAAAATGTATTGCAGCTGCCAAATAGCTTTATTTTAGCACTTTGTCACTTTCAAGTGATGATAAAATGGCCACAGTGCGGCTCTGTTTTAATTTCATGGGTGATCATTTGTGCTGAGGATGTCCCTCCTTCTGATCCCCTCTCATTGAGGGCGATGACAATGGAATTGCCCTGCTCACCCGGTGATTCACAATCAACAGTGACTCCGATCTTTTGGGAGGAATGAGGAACAGTATCTGTCTTCTTTACAGAACCAATTTTATGGAAACCTCATCAATGAAGACTAAACTGAATTCCAATCCTAAAATAGTTTTTTTTAAATGATAAATGCATTGAATATTATTTTGTTATTAATTGAAATGTTTCAACCTTTAAAAGTTTAAATGTGTTCTATTTTCAAAGAATGGCGTAATTATGTCTAGCCAAAAAGAATAAGGAGCAAATCTGTTACAAAAAGAGGGCCAAGAAAACAGAAGAAGAAATAAGAGTAATTTCAAATCCCCATTTTATCATTTGTCTTTATTGGCCTTAAGGTCAGCTGTAACTTGTAGGTCAACACCTCCACTGGAAACTCATTGTTTTTAGATTTTAAGACACCTCCTAGCTTAGCATTATCCTCCTCTTATAAAATATTGTTCTCAATAATTGCTTTCATGGAGAGACCTTCTGAAGTAGAGAGGTCATTAAAAGGGTTAAGGAAATGTGATAGATTTCTGTTTTTACATGATAGAAATATCAGGGTCCTTATACACTTGCTATGAAGTCCCCCGTTTTAGATGAAACTAGCAATTTACATTATCACTAACTGAGCTTGTGTGAAAGTGTTTTTCCATCTTGATTCTCTTTAACCATAATTTTATCAATAGGATGCCCAATTGTCAATGTTAGGATGATCACTCTGTGACCAACATTAATTTAATGGCTAATTGTCATAGCATGAGAATGCACAATTTTGCTTAGAGTTACCCTATATGAACTCAAATATTATCCTGAACAGTAGAAGGTAGCCTTATTGATGTGATAATAGGGTTTTAACCTCTGTTCCTGAAAGCTGATTAATCCAGCGAGAGTTTATATCACTTATTAATTTGGTGCCTCACAAATCTTGCTCAAACTGTTTGTTACAGATAAACAGAGGTGTCCTTTACTACTGCTAATATTAGTATAAATAATATATGCTATTATAATTATTATTAATAATAATACTTTGCTAATAGAAATGTGTTTTTCAGTGTTAAATAAAGAATCCTTAAGCTGCAACAAAGGTGCAGATATTGCTCTTAACATTATTCCGATATAAAGTGTGAAAATTTGTTTTCCCCTACTCCAAGTTATTGTTAGAGCCACTCCAAACTTGTTTGTTAAACATAGTTTGTTTGAACTAACCAAGACATAAACCTCTTTTTCATGGTAAATGAAGATTGAACCTTGGAGAATCTCTAAAGCAAAACAGAGTTATTACTGTTTACCAAAACAATTATTAAAAAAGTGTTTTCCACAGTTTACACTATAAACTTGAGTTTTATTTGACGCATTTTATATTACTGCCCTGTACAAGAATTTGAATGACAGCCATAAAGAAAGATCCCATGACTTAACAGTAAAATAACAATATGCTGATATCTGTGAATTTGGAAACCAGAACACTGTGAGATTGAGAACATAAAGAATAAATGAAATAGTTTCTAAACTTAAAATGAATAAGAATGAGAAGTAAATGGAAATAAAAGTAGTCTACTGACACAAACATTCAGCTCTGCTGGCCCTGGAAGGCTGCTATTAGTGTCTGCTGTGTCTTATATCTGCCGGAGCTGTTCTATCTCAGGTGTTGTGAAAGCCAGGTGAAGGCGAGGAAGACTGAAGTTCATCAGCCTGCGATAGAGGGCTGATGATGCAAAGCTTAGCAGTGTGTTACTGTTTGTAGTCTGTTGTGCAATTAGAGGATTTACTGCAGATTTATCCAGCTCTGCAGTTTGAACACTATAAGTCACCAGATACTGTGCCTTTACGTTATCCACAGGCAAAATGTGTCTCTCCCGTTTAGTGAACAACACACTCTCCACCCATTTTACTCATTTTTTAGCCTATCCATCCTATTTTCACAAAGCTCTGTCATTGCAACATCTATCCTCTCTTCCAACTTTCTCAAGTCCTCGTTCACTTCATCCCACAAGCCTTTTACTGCTACATAAACATTTTCTTATCTATTTTCACTCCTATCTCTTATAGGGTGCTTTTCATCTCATTTTCTAGCTTTTCCAAGCTACTTATTTTAATTGCTAGCTCTTGCTGGCTTTTTTCACTGTTGTTCATTTTATTTCCTAGCCTGTCAAGAAACTGCATTATGGTTCACATTTCCACCTGTCCTACAATCATCCCCGTTGCTTGTTGTGCAACTGCCACTATCACTCTGTTTCAGGTAGAGACTTCACCTGAGACTTTAATTGAGATCTCATCATGCATTCCTGGATTTCTGCCAATGTTAAGTTTAAGAAAAAGCTGTGCCAAATGAGATCTAATTCTACTGTATATAATTATTACTCTTTCCCAACAGCAATTTAAACCAGAAAACCCTTCGCTTACACCAATTATTTAAAATATGGGGTTAAATAAAGAATAGATTTGGAAATAAAATATTTAAAATAAATAATAGTAGCCATAAATGTCAAGGGTATACAGTACCTGTGCACTAGGTATAATCTGAGGGAAGTAAGTTCTTTACTTCTTTGGCTCTTAACAAAACAAGACATCTCAGAGGTCCACGTTCTACTATCGCAGAAAAACCCAGATTGCTAACTGTTTAACCTAAAATCATATTCAAACCTAAACCAGCCAACAAGAGAAATACACTGTATCCTATATTAACAGAATATGACCCAGTGTTAAATCTACCTTCCTAAAATCCTGGATGTCCTAGAGTGAATAGGAGTCTATCACCTATTCTAAATGTATCCATCACCAGCCTGAGTTTTCTACAACACAGGAAATCAGAATTACCTTAAAGGACAGCAAGTTCTGTTAAACAAATTTCTAATTACTTAGCAAGACTCTGGTCTCCAAGACTGATCAGAACAAGATCCCTTCCCCTGGATCACTTCTTTTTCCATTCCTTTCTTCTCTGTCACCTTATGCCTCCTGTGTCTTATTATTCTCTTTTGGGTGTTTAATGTTTACTCTTTATTATGATGGAAATCTTACTTTGATGATGGAAGAGTTTACTGGTCTTACTTCTTTTGTGGCTGGACACGTCCGACTAATAAAGCGCTTAGTTTTGTACTAAAAGAGCCTGAGTTCTTGTCTCCATCCTCGCTGAGCCTGTCGTGCTACAATTGGTGTAAGAGCAGGAAGGATGGACAGGAATTGGTGACACAGGTTGGACTCAGAGTACCGCTGGTTCCCCCAGCAGGCGAACAACCCCCTAAATCACCTTCTGGGGCCGAGCAGCAGTTTACCTGGCGGAAGAAGGACTATTCCCCGTGTTTTCCCAGCCGATGCGGTGGAAAAGAGATGTCAGACCAGCAGGGATCAGCTCCGCCATTCCTGAACCTAGATGGCGGCTCCTAAATGGCCTAGATTGCCTAGAACTTAGATGGCGGCGCCATTCCTGAACCTAGGCAAACGGCTCATCCCAGGTGGAGATGGCAGGCTCTGCTGGATGTCCCCAGTGACCATCAGTATAGCAACATGGTGTTGGCGTCGGCCCTCTGGAGGCGGTTTGGTGGAGGTGGAGAGGTCCTTAGCCCGCCAGGGTTACCCTACCCTCTTGGAAGAGGCACACCGGGAGATAGTGCTCCAGGTGTTCCTCAGGGCCCTGGCACTGAGGGAGCTGCACTCCCACGTGATGCTGGTCAAGCTGGTCTCCTCGGAGCAGGCTTTGGCTCTGGCTGAGCAGGCAAATGCTGTGTTCGAGGAGACTGGCTGGCAAAGCTGCAAGGGTGCTCCCTGCCGGGCAGCGGAGGCTGCATTGGAAGAATTGGGCGGGAAGGACTAGATGACCAGCGAGGCGACACCAGCAGAGCGGCAACGGTGGGTCACTTGTCACCGCTGTGGAGAGAGGGAGCACTTCACCCGGGAGTGGCAGGCGCTGGAGCCCCAGGGCCACTGGAGGCCACTGGGAAATGGGAGCCTCTGTTAGATCTGTTAGTGGCGAGGGATGAGGGATGAGGACTGCACCCGCACGGCTCTCGGAAATTGACACTGGGGATGCACGTCCCATTTGCGTTCCGTCCCGGCGAATGGCCCACGTCAAGAGGGCAGCCATAGAGTAAAAGGTTTGGGAGATGGTCATGGCGGGAGTGATCAAGCCTTCTGCGAGCCCGTGGTCTGTTCCGGTCATTTTCATCTGGAAGAAGGACGGCTCGTGGAGATTTTGTGTTGACTACAAAAAACTGAATAAGTTCACCCGGAAGGACTCCTATTCGCTGCCACGGATAGATGATGGCGACATTTGAGTGGTTGACGGAACGAGTGCTGGTGTCCGCCCTCCGGAGCAAATGCGTGGTGTACCTAGATGACCTGCTCGTGCATGCCCGGGCTAGTGTTGGCTTGCATCTGGCGGGCCGGGTAGAAGCTCAACCCTGGGAGATACAGGCTCCTGAGGCGGGAAGTTACTTTCCTGGGGCATGTGGTCAGCCCGCACCGCGGCGGTGCTCCGCAGTTTCCTGGGGTTGGCGGCTTACTACCAGAGGTTCGTTCGTGACATCGCCAGCCTCACTGCCCCACCTCACGGAGAAGGGGAGCCGTTTTGTGTGGGACTTGGAATGTAAGGCGGGCTTCCGGGGGCTATGGGAGGCCACTTCAAGCCCTACCTGTTCGGGACTCATTTTAAACTGTGGAAGGGCAATGCGTCCCTCACCTGGGAGCTCAATTTCAAGGAGCTGGATGGCCAAATGGCTAGGTGGATTGAGATCCTGCAGGAGTACGACTTCACGGTCATGCACCGCGCAGGGTCTCGCCACTGAAACGTAAATGCTCTCTCACGGCACCTCTGCGAGGCAGCGGATTGCTGCTACTGCACCCGGTGGGAGCAGCATGAGGAGGCTGCCTGCAGCGAGGTGGAAGCGAACACCGCAGCCTTGTCCGTGAGCGGATCGTTTGGTGAGAAGCTGGCGTGGCAGGAGAAGGTAGACCCCAGTCCCATTTCTATTGGGGTCTCTCCCACCAGGATGTGGAGCATTTCTGCCAGGCGTGCATGGTCCGCGTGGCCTAGAAGGGTCCTCCTAAGTGTTCACGGGCGCCCCTCCCACAACAGGTGGGGGTGCCCATGGAGGGGGTGGGGATGGACATACTGCTCCCGTTTCTGGGCAGCTAGGCATGCAACTGCTATGTCCTGGTGGCAGAAGATCATTTTACAAAGTGGCCCAAGGCTTACAACCCCCGGATCAGTTCACAACCACTGTGGCAGATGCTCTGTTGGAGGGAATGGTGGATCTGGTGTTTGGTTCACAGCCGGGAAAAGAGCTGATGCAGCCAGCCGGGCCGGATTAGGAGTGGGACCTGCAGCAGCAGATGCTGCGCATACACAGTTTCTCCTGGACCCACCTGACTCAGGCGGGTGTACGGTAGAAGCGGTATTATGATCTTCAGGGGTACCCCCTTCAGAATGGGGGATCTCATCTGGGTCTACAACCCACAATGCTGCAGGGGGCTCAGCCCAAAGCTGGCGCCGGAGTGGGAGGGACCTGGGGAGGTCCTGGAGGTCATAGGTGAAGTCTGCTACCGTGTCTGGCTTGGAAAGCGAGGGAGGGTGGTGGTCATGCACCGAGACCACCTGGCTCCCTTTAGGGCTTGCGAAGGGGCGCTTGAACAGGAGGGCACGGAGGAGCCTGGGGAGCAACGGGGGGCTGAGGGGGTGGACTACCAGACTCCACCTCGCCGCAGCAGGCGTTCTTGTCAGGCGCCGCGGAGCTTGGAGAATTTTTTGTGTAACGTAGCCAGCTTATTCGATCCTGGGAAGTCAGGCATTCTGTGTCTGCTCTGTCTGGTGAGCATTCTCCTGTTAGCCTGGCCTCCCTGTATTACCAGGCTTTGACTGGGATCACTCCCTGCATCTGTGCTGAGTCAGGGCTCTGAGAGCTGAAAGGAATCTTAGGATGGGACTTTGGCTCTCATCCTTCGCAGATGCTCCCACAGTGGGTCCAGGGGATGCATAGATATAAGTTTGCACCCAGGCACCTCGGTCAGAGAGTCAGACAGTGAAACTGGGAGACTGTGCTGACACCACATGCCTTCCCTGGTTTTGGAGGAGACCCCCCCAAAAGTGTGAGTGTCTTCAGTCACCGGCTCTTGTGCCCTCTGGCTAGACCACTGTGTGAGGGTTTCATGCCTCACCAGCTTTGTGAGATGCCTCCTCTCAGCAAAGCCCCTGGGGCAAGCACATTTGTGCTCTGAGGAGATTTCTTTATCTGTCCCACACATTGGCCTGTGGGGTTGCCGGCCTGCAAAGTTCAGTACATTTCTGTTTATTGCAACTGCAATTAAATGCTTATTTGCATGTATGCTCCAATACAAAAATATTAACGGAATGATTAAAGGTTTGGAAAACTCCCCTATGTGTAGGTTTTGCCATATAGAGGAGGAAGATATAACTCACCTGTTTTGGTTTTGTCCAAAAGTGGTTTTATTTGGAGCTCAGACTTTTGGGAGACTGAAGAAATCATTCTGATGATATTGGAAACTTAATTATAATGTTAGGGAAAGCCTTTGTCTTCAATGCAAAAACCACAAGAAAATTAAACCTAAACAGATTCAAGATGTTTGTAAAACACCTCTGGCACCCTGAAACACTAATTTAAAATGATTAAAAGTAGATTCATTACTTTACCTTCAACATAAATGGGGGAAACTAATTGAGGGGGAAGTTTGGGACCCACCTTGAAAGAATAAGAGATGCAGCCTTATGTACAGTTGAGAGGAATGCAGATTGGGTCAGGTGTCAGGATGTGGAAGAAGGATAATAGTAAGATGGCTGCTGCTCAAGTTGTCTTAACTCTGTGGAAGTCACTGCTTCCTTTCTCATCTCCACCTCAATGTACAATGATTAACTGTTATAACTCTATGTATCTGATCTATCTTGTGTATTCTTTGGTGTTCTATAAGAAAATGTGAAAATTGTTTATTTGTCCTTACAACTCTTAATATAAATAAATAAACTGCTTATATATGTGTTTCCTGTTAAAACGCACAGAATAGTGATCTAAGGATAGAGAAAGGATATTGCTTAATTGTCACCTATGATTGTAATTTATTGTTCCTGTGGAAAAAAAAAGACAAAGTTGAAAATGTTGAATGTTTAGAATTTGAGTGGAAGGAAAATAAAATGGTTTGTTAAAGAAAGTAAAGGAAGAGAAAGAGGTATATTAAGGAAATGAAAATGAGGTATTTAAGAAAGAAAAAAAATGTATTAAAAATAAAGATGTCCTCCGATATTGGGTGGTGGTTGAGGGGAATAAAAAAAAAGAGTCAGGTGTACTGGGGGTCAGCCAGGTCCTCAGGTCTTGGTGAGACAGAGAATACAGCAATGTCCCCTTGATGTCCCTGATCGCTGATGGCTTACCTTTCCCCTTAGCTTGTCCATCTTGTTCTCCACGGATTGCACATTGGCCAAGAGGTCACTCAGGATCGGGGTCCGGTAGCTGCGGTGTTTCGCTCTCACTTGAAGTTATGCCTGTCTACCGCACTTCCTTGTCCGTCACGTTCGCCAGTTCTGCTCTGAGTCCGATGGGGGTTCCATATGCAGAGGTACCCAAGATAATTGATTTAGATTCAAATAGGATTTATCTCTGTTTAAATCGATGATTCTTGATCCGTTGTCCACAAGCACTGGTCGACCATAAATAATTGCTGAAAAGGCAGATTGGATAGAAAAAGCCCACAACACGTAACAGGCAAAGACATACAGACAAGGAGCAACATTCAACACATCACTACTCTCCAGAACACCTGGCTGCCTGGAGGGCTGCCTCCCAGATCTGTGTGCCCCTCTTTCCTTCTTGGAGCTCAGTGGCAGTTCCGTCCAGGAGCCGAGGGTCCCAGATTCTGGTTGGCAGGCTGGGAAGAGCAGTCTAATTTGGAGCTGGCACTTTGCCGTATCAGCCTACAGTATCTCTTTGGTCGCCAGGGATGAGGACAGCCAGCATCTCCCAGACCGCTGCACTTCACTTGGTATCTTTTCTTGTTGACTGGCTAGGGCCTCCCTGCTCTGCCAACCAGTTCTTTTTTTTCCATTTTCCTTTCCATTACTGTCTAGCCTATGTAGTTTAAGCCCTGCCAGCCAGTAATTAATTATTCTATTTTCACCTTACTGTTTTCACCTTCCCTTTCTCCCAGAGCATCCTAGCCCTCAATCAGCTGGGACTCCTTGGGTGTTCTGCCACTCTCAGGTCACTTGTGCTTGGTGTCTGCTGCATCACCACCCTCGCGACAGTAACCAGTTGCGGTATTACAATGACCTAACAGGTTTCTTAAACAGGTTGATTTGATTACATGTTTTAGATCAGGCATATAAAACACTTTATCAGTGTTAATAATGTGATATATGGGTTGTTTTAGAATGCCAGTGGTAATTCATAAATGAAATATGCTGAGGATGTATAGAATTTTCTTGTATAGAATTAAAGCAAACTTGAAAATATATCAGATACTTCTTTATAGGCTAAAATGTATTGTAATTGTAAACAACTGTAATAACGAATTAACTTCTCACTAATTTCTTCTTTTAATTGATTTCTATTTTATATATTCTATTGCAGGGGTTGGCAACCTATGGCACATGTGCCATTATTGTCATGCAAAGGGAGTTTTAA